>NC_052485.1:1433589-1471153 GCF_009730915.1 Dioscorea cayenensis subsp. rotundata | reverse complement strand
GTGTGCAAGAACTCTAGAGAAACCCACACGCAGGTGAATTCATTATATTATACAGGGAGTTTTAATATTTGGTTATCATTTATTGAGGCTTATAAAAGGTCATCTTACTTAACATCTTATTTTATTAAGGTCTATGTTTTTCAAGAATCATTATGCCTTCAAGTTCTAAAAATATGCAAGACTTGCATAAATTTAGATAAGCCTACCAACATAGAATGTGGTTTTTTTACTGAGGCATAAGACGGTGAGCATGTGACATATAATAATAAAAAAATAAATAAACTATTATTTCATTGAATAAAAACGAATAATAGAAATGAAATGAGCATATTAACCACTAAGAATAGACGTAAACTAAGAGAAAAAAAAACACATAGCAACTCATACATAATAAAGGAGAAATATATATAAAAACATAAAAATAAATAAATAAAAACTAGTAGCACTCTGAAGACTAATAAAAGGAGTGTCATTCATCCAAACGGCAAAAGTTAGCTGTGATGAATGGTGTGATTGAAGTTTAAACGGAGACGGTGTGGATCCCGAGAATCACTAATGTGGCACTTCAAAAACTGCAGATTCTCTTCACGGGTCATACAGTGATATACCGTAAGTGAAGATGTAGTGCTGGATAGGGGTGGACATGGACCGGACGACTCATGGACTGGCCCGAATCCAGTCCAAAATCTAGACTGGGTTTATAAAGTTGGCTAAAAAGCGAGTTGAACTCAAATGTTTTTGGCTCGATTAAATTCGTACATGCGTATGGGTCGGGATGAATTTTGAGCCCGACCCGACCCGTACTGACTCGAATAAATAAATAATATATATATCATATATTATTTATAATATATATAATTATATATATAATAGTAATAGGTTTTGAAAAAAGTAAAGCATTTATAATACTTGTATTGTATTTTTTTAAATGTTTGAAAAAATTTTAGGGGTTGTAGTAGTAGCTTTTATTTAGTTATTTTCAGATTATTTCATAAAAAAATTATTTATTTTTGGGTCGGGTTAGGGTTGGGCTAGGCCCTAGTGACAATCAAATGGGTCGGGGTTTGGATCAAAAGCAATTTGTTCGAACATGATCCGACCAAATTAAAGTAGAATATATGGGTTGTATATTTGAGTCAGTCAGTGGGACCCGATCAAAGCCGTCATGTCCACCCCTATACTGCTGGATGTTTTCCAGAACTAGATATTAAACATTTCAAATTAATTTAAAGCAATTAATAACGACTTTGGGATAATATGTTAATATTGAATGGCGTGAGTTGTTCATGCTTCAAACATCAATGACCGATACTATTTATGGCTTGTGATCCAAGAGCAAAAGGTCTCTATCTATGACCCAATAATGCAGTACATAGGCACAAGCGCAGGACCATTGTCTTGGTTGTATCAGGTTCAGCAGACATGGCTTCTTTCATATGCACATGGAGAATCACTCATTAAAGATGTATGTGACAACAGAAACGGTAGAGCAGGCGGGCTCAGGCGAACAGATTTTTAAGAACCTCATGCGTAGTCGAATCCCTTCCGATCTTAGGTGTTTTATTTGCTTTCTTAATCAGAAGTTGAGGGTTTTATATGTAATTTACCTTTTTTTTAAAAAAAAATTGGTATTAATAAATGATATTCATCCTTTTATTTTTTTTATTTTTATAATTACAATGAGAAGACAAGAGCCTTAATGAATTAGAACAACATCTCTAATTTGCGAAATGCCATCTCATCATGAAGAAGCCATTGATGAAGACCAGCTGGAGGTTGGTGGAGAATGTTATGAATTAAAATAGCAATTCACAACTTGATTCAGAAATTCCAGATTTATACCGAAGAGACTGAATTTTCATTCCATAGATCTCCAAGTTCTCAGTTAACACAACAAAAAAAAACAGCAGAGATCCAGTGACTTCAGTCACACTTAAGACTTCATAATAACACAACTAGGGATGGCAATAATACCCATACCCGACCCAACCCGACCCGAGTTTGACGGGTAAAACCCGATTTGACCGGGTTTCGGGTCGGGAGCTTGGGTAAAAACCCCGACTGTATGAAGCAGGGTGCGGGTGCGGGTATGAGAATTCTAATACCCGACCCTGCACTGAACCCGCATCTCGAATCCGAAATTAAAATTACTAAAATATTTATATAATATATATATATATACTAATATGTTTAACAACTTCACAATTTAGGGTTTTTTATTTTTCCTCTTTGTTTGGTCTTGTAATTATATAATAATTTTATTTTATTTTATTTTACAAAAAATTATAATTACTTTTAAGGTATTTTTTTTATAAAAAAATAATATTTTTTTATTAATTTTTTTTAATATTGGGAGGGCGGGGCGGGTATACTCTGGGTACCGATTACCGTCGGGTGCGGGTGTGGGTTTGGGTTTTTAAAACCCGTCGGGTTCGGGTTCGGGTTCGGGTTCGGGTATATTAGTGGGGTATCGGGTACGGGTATGGTAATACCCGCACCCGACCCGACCCGTTGCCATCCCTAAACACAACATTAGCTAAACAAGCAACATTACGACAGCAGACCATAATCACTCCCAAAAACATAAAAACATACAACATACAAGATGCAAACCACAAATAGAATGGGATGAGTTCCATCCTGAAACATTCACCAGAAATCTCCTCCCCAGGGATGTTCACAGGCCACTTGATTTCACTTCTTTTCATGCCCTTCTCTGTCTCTTTCCTTTCCTATTATTCCCCTTCCCATTCAGCCCCCACCACTACCATTTGTCCCTGCGTCCTTTTCTCTTCCCATTTGGCCCACATTGTCACGGGTTAACAAAACCCTTTAAGCGGGTGCTCTCCATCCGTTTTCTATTACTCCTACGCCAGCGCAGCCCACCATCCTCCACCAGATTAAAAGCATGTGTCTTCTCTGTCATAACTGGTACTTCTGATTCAGCATCCATGCTCCTCTGTGCTTGCCCTTGTTCAAATACTAACTGCCTTGGCGCTCTATTTTCCTTCATTACAACACCGCCATCTTTGAAATGGACCTTGTCCTCAAGGTCTAAGGAGGGATAGTTAGACTGCAATTCAGAAATATCTTCCCAGGTAGTGGTATCCGAAGAGTCTCTAGTCCAAAGCACTAATGCTTGCGGAATATGTGACCCCTTGCGCAGAATGTGTCTATGCTTGAGAACTTTCAATGGTTGCAACACTGGTCCAAATTCAGTGAATAAGAGAGGGTTGTGCTGCTGATCAGTGGCTGCAACAGGATCCCCTTTATACCCCTTGAGTAATGAAACGTGAAATACAGGGTGGATTCTTGCTGATTCCGGAAGTTGGAGTTTGTAAGCTACAATGCCGATCTTCTGAATGATTTGAAATGGGCCAAAATACCTCATGGGCAATTTGTGATGCTTTCGCAGAGCCAAGGAATGTTGGCGATAGGGTTGAAGTCTGACCAAGACCCATCCACCTTCAGTGAAATGAATTTCGGACCGATTCTTATCAGCAAAGTACTTCATGCATTGTTGCGCTTGTATTAAATTTTGTTTTAATTGCTTGATGAGTTGATCTCTTTGCTGAAGGAGTGTTGCAATTTGTGGTAGATCCTTATCATTGGAGTCATAAGGAATGAGTGGAGGAGGATCCCTGCCATAAACAATTTTAAAAGCGGTCATACCTGCACTGCAGTGGAAGGCAGAATTGTACCAGAATTGGGCCCATGGAAGCCAGTCCACCCAGGCTTTAGGATTTGAAGATACAAAGCAGCGTAAGTATAATTCCACACATTTGTTGAGTGCTTTTGTTTGTCCATTAGATTGAGGGTGATACGCGGAAGACATGGAGAAAGTGGTGCCCATGGCTTTGAACAAATGGGTCCAGAAATGGCTGATGAATGTTTTGTCTCAGTCAGAAACGATTGAACGAGGAATTCCATGAAGCTTCACCACATTCTTAATGAAGGCCTCTGCTACCACAGTACTGGAAAAGTCAGTCTTGAGAGGAATGAAGTGGCCAAACTTAGAGAGTCTATCCACGACCACTAGGATGACTGTGTACCCCTTCGACAGTGGAAGTGCTGTGATAAAGTCCATGGATATGTCTTCCCAGATTTGCTGAGGAATGGGAAGAGGTTGTAGCAGACCACCGGGATGAGTGTGAGTAGATTTGGCCTTCTGACATGTATCGCAAGCTGCCACAAAAGATTTAACATCAGCTCTCATGCCTTTCCAATAGAATTAGGAAGATAACCTGGCATAAGTTCGTAATAACCCTGTGTGGCCACCTATTGGGGAGCTGTGAAACTCTGTAAGCAATTGTTGTATGATATATGTAGACTTTGGAACCCAGATTTTTCCCTTTCGGTATAACAAATTGTTTTTGCAGGAAAATACTTGATCACCATATGAGTTATTCTGTAATGACTTGAGCAATTCAGCACCCATTGGATCTTGTGCTTGGAGATGTTGTAATTGAGGTAATAATTGGCAATGGATTGATGAAAAGGCCATACAGAAACTCCGAGACAGTGAATCAGCACCCATATTCTCCTTGCCAGGTTTATACTCAATGTGAAAATCATACCCGAGTAATTTAGGTAACCAGCGCTGTTGTTCCGGGGTTTGAATTGTTTGATGAGACAAATGTTTGAGAGCCTCTTGATCAGTCTTTATAGTAAATGTACTACCCAATAAGTAATGCCGGAACTTGGTAACTGATTCGGTAACTGCATAGAGCTCTCGAACATATCTCGATTGTTTCGCATGATAGGAGTTAACTTCTTAGAAAAATATGCAATTGGGTGATTGTTCTAGCTCAAAATAGCTCCTATACCCAAACCAGAAGCATTGGTCTCCAAGATAAAGGGCTGAGAAAAATCAGGTAATTGTAAAACAGGAGCAGTCACTATTACCTGTTTAAGTTTTTGAAAAGCTTCATGACTCTTAGGAGACCAATTGAATGAGTCTTTTTTGAGTAATTCAGTAAGAGGGTGGGCTATTGAAGCATAATGATGTATGAACATGCGATAATAGCCACTGATCCCTAAAAATCCCCGTAATTGTTTGAGAGTGGTAGGAATAGGCCAGTTTAAAATAGCAGCAATTTTAGTTTGGTCCATATGAACCCCTGAGGCAAGCACAACATGGCTTAAATACTCAATCTAAGGCAGTCCAAAACTGCACTTAGAACATTTAGCATAGAGTTGGTGCTGTTGAAGAGTGAGTAACACTGTCTCAAGATGTTGGAGGTGATTATCCCAATCAACACTGTAAACCAAAATGTCATCAAAAAATATCAAGACATACCTCCTTAGTGTAAACTGAAAAATGCGATTCATGAGTGCTTGAAAGGTGGCCGGAGCATTAGAGAGCCCAAATGGTAACACCAACCATTGATAGTGGCCATGATGAGTACGAAAGGCTGTTTTATGCTTGTCATTTGGGTGTAAAAGAACTTGATGATAGCCCGATCTGAGATCTAATTTTGAGAAAACTGTAGCACCTCCCAATTCATCCAAGAGTTCATCCACAGTGGGGATTGGAAATGCATCCTTGGTGGTTATAGCATTTAAGGCTCTATAATCAGTGCAGAAACGCCAGGAACCATCTTTTTTTTTAACCAAGAGTACTGGTAAAGAAAACGGGCTGGTGCTATGTTCAATAAGCCCTTCTGCCAACATCGTTTGCACCTGTAATTCAATTTCTGTTTTTTGGCTATGGGGATACCTGTACGGCTTCACTTTAACTGGGGCTGCCTCAGGTTGTAGTTCAATTCGATGATCAAACAATCGGGATGGAGGAAGACCTTTTGGAAGAGAAAAAAATTTGTTGATACTTCACTAGCAACTATTGTAAATCCTGAGGCATATATGCAGAAAATTCTAAGTTCTGTGCTGGAGATAGAAGAGAAGGAGGCACTGATGTAGTCTTGTGAATAAATTTGGTTGCAGAGATGTCAGTCAAAGAAATATAGCATTCTGAGATGGCATTGGTAGTGCATAGTCGATGGAGTTGATGAATAAAGGTCTGCTGGGGTCCGGAATATGTTTCTCCATGCAAGGTGATAAAAGCTTGATTGCAATAAAATTGAATGGATTTTGATTGGTAATCCACCATATGAGGGCCTAGGGTCGCCAACCAAGCGGCCCCTAAAATCAATTCAGCACCTGCAATTGGAAAAAGATAAACTGGAATTTGCAATTGACGACCTTGGAT
Organism: Dioscorea cayenensis subsp. rotundata; assembly: GCF_009730915.1. Taxonomy (NCBI): domain Eukaryota; kingdom Viridiplantae; phylum Streptophyta; class Magnoliopsida; order Dioscoreales; family Dioscoreaceae; genus Dioscorea; species Dioscorea cayenensis. The sequence goes on along the minus strand of NC_052485.1, from coordinate 1,464,945 downwards.
AGTGACTTTCAGATCTTCAATGGATCCTTCTACTTGTAAGGCATTGTCATCACCTACAAGAACTTTAATAGGATGTGCTGGTTGCACTTGTAAATTCAAGAACTTGGCAACCCGAGGTTGAATAAAGTTGTCATCGCTGCCTCCATCTAAAAGAATAGTAATTGGATGGCCATGAATGGAGCCAATGAACCTCATGGTTCCAGACAACGGATCACTATTCATAGCATTGAGAGACAGTTTGGAAATGGATTCCTCTTCAAGTTGTTCTTCCTTCACCTCCACAAGAAATTCAGTATCATTCTGTTCTGGAGAAGCAGGTGGTTCTTCCTCCCATTGGAGTAATAACAGCTGCTTGTTAGCACACTTGTGAGAAGGAGAGTATTTTTCTTCACAGTTAAAGCAAAGCCCTTTAGCCTTCCTGACTTGCATTTCATTGAAAGTAATTCTTTTATAAGGAGAAGAAGTGTTGCCTGACGTAGATGCCCTTGAATCATTTGATGTAGATGTCTTCACAATGTAATTCTTGGGGTGTTAAATTGTGGTTTCCTGGTGTGTTTGAAAGGCACTGAGGGATATCGGTCTTCAAATAATCTTGCTAAGGCTGCTACTTTTGGAATGGTATCAGACTTCCAAGGAATAATATCCCTTTGAAGTTCCTTTTTGAGACCACTAATGAAACATGCTAGTAATGCTTTTGGTGCTACTCCTTCGACACGATTAGCCAAATTAATGAAATTGGAGTAATAATTGTTGACAGAATCCTCTTGGGTGAGTTTGAAGAGTGAATATTCAGGACTCTCAAGCGCTGAGGGGCCATAGTCCTCTTGTAAGTTTTCTACCAATGCTGCCCAAGAAGTAGGAGTCTTAGTTTTCACCAGCATCTGAAACCATGGAACGACGGAGCCATCAAAATGGATAGATGCGATCTCCAGCCTATATTTATCAGAAACACCATAATAGCTGAAAAATTGCTCAGCTTTAAAAATCCAGTTGAGGACATCATCACCTCCTTGAAAGTATGGAAATTCCATTCGAACAGACTGAGGATAGAAAGATAACAATTGCTTATCAGAGGAATCGTCGGCTTGGTCAAGTGGTAATGGTTGTGAAGGAGTTGGTGCAGATGTAGAAATTGCAACCTGCAAAGCTTCCATGCATTTGGTCATCTGAAGAAGGGATTGCTCCAACAACTTGAATTTTTCATCCCGTTGGTCAAGGGTTGCGATCATTTTTTCCTCTCGCTGATCCAGTAAGGCAAAGAGGGTATCAATTTTGGCCGCCATCTCTTTCATGCGAGTGTTGTCAGCCATGATGAGAGAAAACTCAACGAAAGCACCAAATTTGTTATGAATTAAAATAGCAATTCACAACTTGATTCAGAAATTCCAGATTTATACAGAAGAGACTGAATTTTCATTCCATAGATCTCCAAGTTCTCAGTTAACACAACAAAAAAAAACAGCAGAGATCCATTGACTTCAGTCACACTTAAGACTTCATAATAACACAACATTAGCTAAACAAGCAACATTACTGACCTTGACCATAATCACTCCCAAAAACATAAAAACATACAACATACAAGATGCAAACCAAAAATAGAATGGGATGAGTTCCCTCCTGAAACATTCACCAGAAATCTCCTCCCCAGGGATGTTCACAGGCCACTTGATTTCACTTCTTTTCATGCCCTTCTCTGTCTTTTTCTTTTCCTCTTATTCCCCTTCCCATTCAGCCCCCTGTGGGATCGAAAATATATATCCGGCATCATGAAAAGACACCAGACGATATATCGAAGCACAAATATCGTATTTGTTTTGTGTGGGTTCTTTCATTCCTAGTAGAGGCAAGCCTCTATTATTAATTACCCTAGATTAGAAATCTTAGGAACCTCCGATTAAGGGCAAGAGTACAAGTAAAAGCATGAAGATTTTGCAAATTATAAATCTTGTCATTTTATTATATAAGTATATTTATTACATCACTTATATATATGCACATATATATATTATTTATATATATATATTTTCTTTGACGCGGTTTGTGCCTTGTCACTGCGTTGCCTGCCTTGTTGCCATTTTGAGATATATATCTCATTGCTGCCTTGCAATTTTTATATCACTGTCTCAAGATGAATAAGTCGCTATTGCCTGTGCTTTATCACCGCATTGCATGCTTGGCCAACTATTGTATCTGATATGCCTCTCGTTATCGCCTTGAAATTTGTCATTGCCTTTGGGACATAAATTTTGATCGTTAACTAAACCATGGTGAGTGCTTTCCTGTAATTGACCTGACCAACCAGTAATTCTTCCGTCTTCAATGGTCCATGCTATCATCAAAAAAAATTGGGTTGGTGTTAACTTTTCATCTCAGATGGACCTTTTCATCAAGTCTGCTTTCCCGAGTCCATGTGTTTGTGTCTCCAGCACTGAGAGATATATTAAATGGGTTGGAAAAAAAAAATGAGGTGAAGACTAACTTTTATTAAATTATTTTTAAAGTGTAGTGTGAACTTAAATCATTAATTTAAAAAAAAAAAAGTAATCATAAAATCTTATCAGCAATGATGGTTATGGGTTTGAGCTGGTTTACAGGTAAAATTGATGTTAATTTGAATTCAAACACAAACATGGCTTTTCAGAAAGTTGGATTTCTTATGGGCCATTCAAGAATTGGAAATGGAATTATCTCAAGCATTACCAAGATTTATTGGATTTTTTACACCTAACCAAGGTATTTGCCTCCACGTCTATGGCTCTACTATCCTGTATTACATGTATTGAATTATATATATATATATATATTTAATTCGCATGCATGCCCCTTTTTTTTTATGCACGCATGCTCTCTTCTTTTTTTATTTATTTATTTATTATGGCATGCTTCTGGATCATCATTTTATTTTTATTTTTTTATTTTTTTATTTTTACATATATATATATATTTTTAAATCCCAATAACAACCAAACATGGGTATGCATTTTTTTTAAGCAGGTGAGCATGCTTTCTCATTCGCATGCATGCCTTTTTTTTTTTATGCACGTATGCTCCCTTTTATTTATTTATTTATTTATTATGGCATGCTTCTAGATCATCATTTTATTTATTTTTTTTAAATCTCACAAACATGAATATCTCATAGATTAAGTGAGATGAAAATTAATAATATTAGCTGTGACAATGAAGGCCTCCACTGGTCAAGGGTAGACAGACACATGAAGCAACCTCATGAGAAAACCTAACAAACAAACAAAATTTTCAACCATGTTTCTCGAAGATCCTTTGGTATGAAGGAGTGCAATGCAAACCACAATATTAGTTGCGCCATATTTCTTTTTTTTTTTCTACTTTGGGATCATCTGCTCATTGTCGGCATCACCTTCTCCCTCAATCTTGGGTTTAGACGGAGTTGGACCGGCTCCAGGAGCCTGCTTCTTCTTTATGCCACTAACAATATCGTCGATCCTCAGAAGCATGCAAGCAGCCTCGATGGCAGTCTTTAATGTTTGTGCTTTCACGCTGTATGAATCACATATCTTATGTTCTTTCATGTCGGCGATAGCACCAGTGTTCCCATCAATGCCAACCCATGCGTTTTTCCCCATTTGCATGCTTTCCTTGAAGAGCTGTCATGGTCCTGATCACATTGACTCCACAGTTCTGGGCCAAGGTTCTGCGGATGGCCTCAAAAGCCACAGCCTTTGAAGCTTGGATGTTGACATGCTGCACCTTGCTCCCTGATTCACGCTTTAAAGAATCCTTGAGAACCAAGACATGGCGACGGCGTCAACGGCGGCGGCGACGGAGGTCAAGGCAAGGATGCTAGGAAAGTGGTTACTTTGGTTGCGCTTCCACTCGCCGATGAAACACTTCCTTAAGTCTCATAGTCTTCATCTCAGAATTCAAATCAGACCAGCATTAAAGGTTTTTTTTTCTTTTGCAATGGAGACAGCGCTATCAACATCTTCGTTAGAGTCCATAGCAGCAACAATGAGCGGCGACGGTGCACAAAAATAATGGCATCAGGCGGCATGGCAACGACGATGGTGAGCATCGGCGGCGACGTCAACGACGAACTCAGCATGCTTGGCGGCATTATCTCAGCCATCCAAGCATGCCCCGACAATGAACGGCGGCAACGAGCGGCGGCATCGGCATTATCTCAGCCACCAAGCATGCCGCAACGATGAATAAGGGCAACGGCGACACGGCAATCAACGTAGCGACAACCAGCCACGGAATTATTTATTTATTTTTATATGCGTATACATATGAACACAGATCGGGGAAGAGATCGCACCGTCTTCCTCGTCTTCTTTTTCCTCTTTCCTTTTTTCTCCGAATCCTCTCTCTTTTTGTCCGGTTTTTTCTTTTTAAAAAAGAACACATGCTTATCTTCTTCAACCAAACCCGACAAGAATTTAAAAAATTTTTAATATGGGATCTTATCTTCCGAACCAACCCTCCGTCAAATCAACCAAATCTAAATCTCTTTATTATTATTATTATTTTTTTAATTTAATTTTTTTATTTCAAATTTTGATTGATTGATTTGATTTTTTTTTTTTTGATTTTTTATTATTATTATTTTTTAATTTAAAGTCTTATTATTATTATTATTATTATTATTTTTTTCAATTAATTGAAAATTTATTTTATTATTTTATTATTTTATTATTTTATTTATTTATTTATTTATTTATATATTTTTTTATTTATATTTTATTTATATTATTTATTCATTATTTATTTTTTTATTTCTTTTATTATTTTTATTATTTTTTTATTATTATTTTTATCTATATTTATATATATATATATTTTTTTAAATTTACTTAATCCCAACTTCTGATTGTGATTTTTTTCTAATTAAATTTTTTTATTTAATTTTTATTTATTTATTTATTTTATTTATTATATATTTATTTATTACTTTTTTTTTAAATAATTTCAAATTTCAAATTTCAAATTTTTTTTTAATTTATTTATTATTCGAATTTATTATTATTATTATTATTTAATTATATATTGATTTATTTTATTTATTTATTTTTTTTAATTTTATTTTATTTGTTTTTATTATTATTCACTTAACTCAATTTGCCTTGGGATGTGTGTTCAAGCGCTTCAAGATTTGTACTTTCTCAAATCGCCTCAAGATCTGTTCTCAGGGGCAATCTTGTAAATTTTGCATTCATGCCTCGAGATATGTTCTCAAGGGTAATTTTGTAATTTGCATTTTGTATTTAACTTGGAATTTGCATTCTAGTCCAAAACAATCAAATAATCAATTAAGATTAAGATTAGGACATTTAAATTTTAATTCTAAATATATCTATGGTTAGGATATATTAGAATTTAAATTAAATTGGAATTTGGTTTCCATTAGGACATTGAGTTTTATTAGGACATGCATTATATTATTTACATATAACACCCCCACCACTACCATTTGTCCCTGCGTCCTTTTCTCTTCCCATTTGGCCCACATTGTCACGGGTTAACAAAACCCTTTAAGCGCGTGCTCTCCATCCGTTTTCTATTACTCCTACGCCAGCTCAGCCCACCATCCTCCACCAGATTAAAAGCATGTGTCTTCTCTGTCATAACTGGTACTTCTGATTCAGCATCCATGCTCCTCTGTGCTTGCCCTTGTTCAAATACTAACTGCTTTGGTGCTCTATTTTCCTTCATTACAGAGAACTTGGAGACTAAGTGGGGGAGACATAGCATGATTAGCAAGCCAATCAGCAACAACATTAGACTCCCTGTAGACACACTGGATATTAACCTGTCAATCCAAATCAATATTACACCAAATAGCCTCTAGGAGGCTGCTATGGGCATTGGTACACAACTCTCTTTTCTGAATCATTCTTACCACACTAAGGCTATCACTCTCAACAATAACCTTCTTAAACCCTTCATTCCAAGCTAGAGTCAAACCTTGATAGACTCCCCATAGTTCAGCTCCTGTGATAGAACATAGATCAACACTCGTACATAAATCTAACAGCCAATTGCCACAAGAATTTCGGATAACACCACCAGTTGACGCACTTCCCGACATTGATTTAACAATCTTTTATCCTTCATTCTTTTATCCTTTGGGAATAATATGCAATTAACTTCAATAATTCATCCTTGCAAAAGCAAATTAAGTCATTATTTTTTAAAGAACTAAAATGAATTTAAAAAACAGGAAACTAACTATTAATCCCGGTACAGCTTGCACTTTCCTAATAAATCCCTCCAAGATTCAGTATTCCTAAAATATCCCTCCTTTATTGTTATTTTTCTTTTTAGTCTAGATGCCTCAAACGGAGGAGAATATGATATTAAGTGGGGAAAGAAATTACCGCACTGCCCCCTTCTCTTTATCCCATAATCCCAAGCATGCGAAATGATAAAAATAACTCTCCAACTGGAAAAAGAACCGCTTATGAGCGATTGGATGGTTGGCAGCCCGAAGCATTGGGATGCACGAAGGAAACTTTTGCCGTTGCTTCGCCTTCGCTGCACTTCTTCGCCTTGTAAAATCTTGCCTTCAAGTTCTCCGAAGACTTCCATCCTCGCGTTCGAGTTGTCCGAAAACCTCTCCTTCAAGTGCTTCCGTTCAAGGTTTATCGGCAACTTACTTCAAGGAAAAAACCCAGCCGAAAGGTGAGAAGACATACTTGGGCAATCATTCAAGCAAGATAAGATTATGATGTTGTGTGGTGTAGAGATTTAGTTTTGCAATTTGCTTGTTTATTTCCTATGTAATATTGGTTAGTTTCTGGTTAAAATTCAACATTCTAGGCTATGTAGTTTGTAATGGTTGTCATTTTGGTTGTTCATTTTCTGTGTATTATTTGTTGCTTGTAGTGTATAATCAGATTTTGATCATTCGAGACGGTTTTCACCCATTTTTTGAGATGATTTCAGAGTTAAAGAAACAAATGAACAAGAGTCACTAGCAGATCCTCCATGGGCGGCTTTCACCCATGTTATGGATATAAAACCTGTGTTACAAGAAAGAGGGGTTCTTAATGTGTTGATGCAGGTTTATGATGACCGCAACATGCTCTATAAGATAGGGGAAAGCATGCTCTCATTCAGGATAGAAGACGTCCCACTCATTCTAGACCTCCGCTACGATAGAGATATTGTATCATTTTAGCACGAGTGGGTCCAATCCGAATTTGAGAAGATTTATTTTTAACAAAATGCATAACCGGCACCATGATGTGATTAAAGAAAAAATATTCAGCCTTCTCTGTATCAAAGACGGTCAGGAGGAGATATTTGTGAAGCCCCTCGTAATCTACTTCATGACAACCGTCTTCTTCCCTAATACTTCTTTGAATGAGCCAACATTGGCAGCAAGGTACATTGACAATCGATCGGCTGTTATGCCTTGGCGTATGCTATTCACAAGTGGTTAATGGTCGATGTCCCCTCGACGGGTGCCCATGTGCATCTTTGGTGTAAAAGAAAGTACACCATGGCAAGCTATGTAAAAGGTTGCGCCATTTCCCTAATCATCTGGTTCTGCGAGTTAACATGCAGTGTAAAGAAATTGTGCCTGGGATGGACACCATGTATTATGTATTACGAGGAAACCAGTTTCATAAAGGCGGTGTCCATCGGCCCGCTATTGATATCACTCAAAAGGAAAGAAGTAAGTTTGTCCTCTTTTTGTGAAAAATGTTTGCTAATTTTTTGTGATTAGTTGTTTCATGTGTATTATTATACTTTCATGTGTATAAAAGTCAGTTGGTATGTAATGTATTAGCTTCATGTTTATTAAACTAGGTTCATGTGTATAAAATACAATTCATGTGTAGTGTTCACTTTTTATGTGTACATTTTAGATTATCTGTGTATGATATGTTAACGACATTGTAATTGTTGTGTTTGCTTGGCAATTCTTCAAGCTTGTGCCAGCTAATGATGAAGAGAATGCATTAGTTGGTAGTATAAAAAAACCTGGAAACAAATCTCTAAGAGATCGTCCGAAGGGGGCAATATAAAAAAGAGGATCCGAGAACCAACCAGGCCCACCAGGCCATTGAAAAAAATAATGTCCCCACCCAGTCAGGAAAAAACACCAAGCGGCGGCTATTGCAATGAGCACTAATTGAGTTCCATGAACTGTGAGCTCATATAGACAAGCATGACACCATAGATGCAAGATGACAGAGGGGTGACTCATGGTCACCGCCTCTGGATTCTGACACCCATGTGATCCAACGAATGTCGGTCGTCCTTCTTTAGGTCCTTATCCAAGTTCAAGTATGAGGTTCAAACGAGTAGTGCGGTTTTAGAGAAGCTGCTCTAGCCAGCATGGTGCGAAGATGATTGGCAATGAGAAAATTCCACGGACAGCAAGTGTCCCAACCAACCAGAAGCTGCAAGATAGGTTTCCATCGAGGACACTTCATTCCTCACTAATGATATTCTAGCTTCCGAGGCTTCTCAAGACGAAATTTCTCATGTCCCCCCTCCTATTGAAATTTCAATTCTTGATGCAAAGTGCCTGCCCATGTTCAGGAAACAACCGAAGAGACTCCCCCGTGTGTGTTAGGTGATGCACGACTGTACAAGACATAAGTCAAGCCAGTCCCAAAGACCTTTCTCTGAAGAGCCTTCACCAAACAACCCCTGGTGAAGAAGACATCACCAAAGTGGGCTCCGCTAAAGAAAGCCCCACCGAACAAAGCAACATTGAAGAGAGCTCCAACAAGGTGCGGCCCCTCTACAATAGAGGCCCACGGTGAAGTCGGCCCCATAGAAGAAAAAGCATATACAAACAGAACCCCGCTCAACTGACATGTCAGAAGTGGAAGAGGAGGTTTTGAGGACCATTAACATACTACTCGAGTCTTTCAGCGGTTTGAGGAAGGAAAAACTAGAATGCAAGGTGCTTGCACTAGTACTATATGAGAGCCCAGCAGAGGGTCAGGTCTAATGTGAGGTTCAAAAGTAACCCAAAATAGGATTCCTCTCAAAAAAGAAGAACTACGCAGGTTTCGGTAGGCTGAACCAAATCGAACAAGCAGCCATCTCAATCAACCTGAACACCCATGTTGACTAAAAATTTTCTTTCTGCATGGTTTGGATTTTTTATATTAATTAGAGTTTATGAAACATCTGTGTATTATTATCCTTTATGAGTAGGTTTAACGTTTGTTGCATAAATATTATGTTTTCCTGTGTACCAAATAACTTTCATGTGTATAACATCATTTTCATGTGTAGCATATATGTTTTATGTGTATTTTTATCCATTCCTTTGTAATGATGTTATATAATTCTTTCATTTGGAGGGATGAGTACAGGTATACGACCTGTGACAGCTTCTAAGTCTTCTGGAAGGAAAAGAATAAGTCCACGATGGTATTATCGAGGCCGTCGTCCTCATGATCCGTGAAGAATTGCTATCAAATCCTTTGGCTTTCAAGAAGCATGATGTTGTTACGCTGCGGATCAAGCAGTATACATGATGGAGAATGTGATATACTGACACAAGTCATCTGAACTTATACTTATGCCAATCGTCCTCCACATTCATTACCATCTGCTCGCCCTGGACATTCAAAATGAAAAATGCATGCAATATTCATCCCTTATGTCAGAAATTTATGACTCTGATGCCATAGCCATGGTATGTGACTCCGAAATAATTTTAAACCTTGATTTCTCTTTTATTAAGTCACTAATAAGTAATGTTTGTTATGTTTCAGTGGGGTCTCTTTGAAATGTGCATCAATATTAGTACAGGCTATATCAAATTTAAACACCTTCTGCTAGAGCGTATGCGGACTGCTCCAGCAGGAATCTGGGACCATTAACTATTTAGTATTTTTCTTGTGCTATATAGGTCAACTTCTCAATGGGAAAGAGTTGAACATTGTTTGCTATGACATCCCATTCCTGTAGCTCCATTATGTCTCACGGATACTCGTTGATGGTATGTAGAGAAAAGTTATACACGTGCAGATGTGGTGAAGGACGCTACCGCAAAGGAGGATGACATTGTTGGCAAGGTGGTGGTTACAACCATACAGATGTCTCCCGAGAAAAGGACCCTGCCTAGGAAGAGGCAGTTGATGGGCAAGAGAACGCTACTGTAAAGGAGGACGACGGCATTGTCGGGACAGGTGCTGGGAAGGATAACACAATGATGGACTTAAACGCCGCACCTAATGATAATTTCACAGACATAAGTACAACGAGGTCTGATGCAGGCCCATTCAAGAAATGTTAAAGTTGCTACAATCTGTTTTCATGTATAGTCATAAACAATAGTACTAACGTAACTTCGGTCTCAGTAGAAACACTTGAATTTATCTTGTTTCTAAATGAAAACATTTCATATATAAATTAATTACATAATAGTATGTAAAAATGAATATTACACAACAAAATTGCATAATACTAAGCAGATAGAGGCAAATATACAGCGAAAACATTAGTAATACACATTAACAATAAATAATACACAGAAACTTAAAGTAATAAATAGGAACAACAAAACGTACATAGTTCAGGGCCAATATTACATAGAAACATTCCGTTGTAAAAGAGAGAGAGAGAGAGAGAGAGAGAGAGAGAGAGAGAGAGAACCCCCACCCGTATTATGATAGTACCGACGATGATGTCTAGTTTGATAGTACCGACTATAATATAAATCACGGACATCAAAAGCCTATCACTTGATTCTCTTCCTTCGTGGACGGTTGGGTCATTTTTTGATATTAGCAGCCATATTCAGAGTTCATGTTTGTCGTCCGATGGCTTCTCACTGTCAGGAATTGGGTATATTGGGTCGGCATATGCACGATGATACCATTCGACTGTGAAATAATCATCTATGTAACAATGGACATTCGTATCTGTTAGGATTATTACGGCATATACATGTTTGCATGGGAGGCCATACACTTCCCATCTACTGTAGGAGCACTGTTGTGGTCATCAACCACTTCGTAGGTGTCTTCGCTGGATCGACCTACCTTTAGAAAATAATTGTCTTCCATAATTTATTCAACTTTCTTGCGTATCTCAAGGTAGATGTAAGTATCTCATCTATTTGATTGCTCATGTTTTTTCGCAAGCATATTAATATGTTTAAACCTCCTGATAAACACAAAATATATATATTAATTCTATATAATACATATATAATAAAATGAATAAAGTTAAACGAAAGTGACTAAAAAGTAACTCGATATATTACATACATATAGCATATATATTTACACAATAATGCATTAAAATACACACGAACATGTAATAATACACAGGAATTAATGAAAGTAAACAGAAAGTAGATGTATGTGTATATTAAGTCTAACCTTATCGAACCAACCATGCTTGCTATTAATAGATGTCGTGGATCTTTGATCCAGGCATTGAAAGACTCTGCCACATCGGAGTACATCTCGCACGATCGCACACCTTTAAATAAATAGTTAGACCAATGATCAACGTCAGACTTGTGTAGCAACCAAGCATGTGCATCGCCTAATATAGATGCAAGTTCACCGACTGTATCGTCTAACTCTTTCAATGTGTAAGCGTACGCAATTTTGACGATTACTGCCCAACACTGCTCTCTCAATGCTTTCCTGATTCTAACGTTGGTCTTCATGAAGTTCGCCTAAAAATGTCATAGACAATAACTAGGCGACACTGAGGAGAAGACTTGCGCGATGGCGTTAACTAGACCCTTGAAATAATCTGATATAAATCTTATAATTTAATTATAATCATTGTGATCATACAACGCCTCCCCGAGAGTAGCCAGAAACCAAGTACAGTTCTCATCGATTTCATTGTCAACAATAGCGAATGCCACATGAAACAAACCCACATTGCCATCTTTGCTTGATACCCCCTAATGTAATCCCAAAGTATTTGCCCAAGAAATGAGTTTTGATGAGTATATAACATTCACGTATTTCATATCATCTTGTACACTCATTTGGCTTGTATTAGGATTATATTGTGGAATTCGATGCTAAATCTAGTGCGTCTTGCATTCTCAGGCTTCGAGCATTACTTAAATATAAGGGAGAACCAAAAGAAGCATTCTAGACCATAAACAAAGAAGTTGACAAGGCAAACTGGGTGGCTTACGGGCACCCTACGGCCTAGCTTACAGTCGTAAGTACTTTCTAGAGAATCTTGCAGGCATACTTATGCTTGTAACAAGGAGTTTAGAGCCAAACCAGAGGACCTTACGGGGAGGACTTATACCCATAAGAATGGTTGTAAGGACTATCCAAAGGAGCTGACAACCTGAGCTTACACCCCTAAGGGTGGTCACAAGAAGCAGTACAGTAAAGCATATTGTCCAATGGTTGTGGCTATAAGCTACACCATAATGCAGATAAAAAACCTTACGGACAAGACTTACGACAGTAATTGATCCCGTAAGGCTAGCGACCATCTTCTTCAGCTCCCTTACCGTAATGACCTTACGCCTATAAGCAGCCCATAAACAAACCGGTATAAATAGATTTGATTCAGATTTTTAGGGCATTCTTTGGTTTTTCTTTTATTCTATTCTTGGAGGTAAAGTTAAGGAAGAATGGAGACGAATCTCATGACTCGAGGTGATTCTAAGGGAGATTTTGGATCCACATTCGAGGGGATGGGAGATTGCAGCCATTAAGCTCATATTGGTATCGTGCGTGGAATATTTTCTAGGGGTTCTCCAGCGATCCTCCTACAGCACGAATGAGAAGGGGTTTTCATGTTTTCTATGTTTACTTCCAAGCCTTATATCTTAGATGTTTGCCCTCCATTAATGGAGTTCTAATTTGTTAAATGTTTGGGCATAGTTGAACTCTAGGGTTTACTTTTTGAATTAATTGTTTTCCTTATTACAATCAATTATATTTGAATCTAATAGCTTGTTTGAATGCTTTATTGTTAATGAGGCAAAAACCCTAACCATCATACTTGGTGTGCTTTGTGACTAGTAGAAATACCCACCTAACATAGACATGCTGTGATTAGAGGGAATTATGAGTAAGCCTGATTATAGGGTACTTTGCAATCATGTGTAGTAGATTTTAGGAGTAATCATATATCTACTCTGTATTCAGATTAGGGGTAATCTCTCTTCACAAGGGGGATTATCCACTTAAGAGATCTTCATTAGCTAATGGTGACGATTCATAGATTGTTAATGCGATTGTGTGGATGTTTGTATTAGCTCTACACCGATTCAATTACTCTTTACCCTCAGGAGGGGGGGTTAGTATATTTCTGCAAACCTCTTAGTTCAAATAAGATTGCATACCTAGACAACCTTTTTCCTCTACCTCATAACTCTAAAGGGATTTTATGCCTAGACATCGTTTCTTCCCCTGATTTCTCTCCTGCTTTATTTCTATTATTCCTTCTTTATTTCTCTTTTGTTCACACCTACACATCATTTGATAGGGACGCAAGTGTATGTGCTGATCATGTAATAAAGTGTGTGTAAGTGTAGAGTGTCAATTCACAGAGAAGGGGGTGAATACTAGTAATAACTCTAAACCCAAAAAATAGCCTAAACAATCGAGTGATGTACGTGTGTAAATAAAGGCAAATGAACACAAGAAAATACAGCAAGCATTAAAGACACAAATAATGGAGGAAAACATGAAAGCCATGGAAACCCCCCTTTTCAATCCCTAGAATGAAGAATCGCCAGAGAAGTTTCCACGCACGCCGCCAAGATGAGCTTAACGGATATGATCTTCTATCCTCTTGAATGTAGAACCAAATCCCTCTCCAAATCGCCCCTTAAGTGCTCGAGATTCGTCTCTTTTCTTCCTCAACCTCGCCTTCAAGAATCGACCCCGGCTAAAGAATAGAAGAATAGTATAGAAAATGCCCTAAAAATCCTCATGAGTTCTATTTATACCGAACTGCTTAAGGGCGTAAGGGCTAGTACGTAAGGGAGCTGGAGAAGATGGTCACAAGCCTTATGGGAACACTTACGACCGTAAGTCACATCCATAAGTTCTTCTGTATGTGTTGCGGTCTAGCTTACGGCCATAAGCGCTAAACTAAAAGCTTCACTGTCTTACTTCTTGCGACTATCCTTATGGGTGTATGCTATGGTCGTAGGCTCCTCTAGATGGTCCTTACGAGCATCCTTACGGGTGTAAGCCTCGCCTGTAAAGTCATCTGAATTAGCTCTAAATCCCCCTTACGAGCATAACTATTCCTATAAAATCTTATGGAATTAACTTACGGCCGTAAGGACGACCGTAAGCTTCCCGTAAGCCACCCAGTTTGGCTTCTCCTTACTTTAACGATCCTGAGATAGTTCCAACTTCATTGTTTGAGGTCTGAAATGCTTTCTTTGGTTCTCTCTCATCTTTAAGCACTGCCCTAAGCTTGTTAATGCAAAACACACTATATTTAGCATCGAATTCCATAATATGGTTCTAATACATGTAAATTGAGTATACAAAATAATATGAAATACATGAACATTATACACTCATCATCATTTGATCAATTAGGCTAATTTTTAGAATTAGGGCTATTACTAGTATTCTCTGTTTTCCCTGTGGACTAACACTCTACTTTACGCACACTGTCATTACACAATAGGCACACACACTTGCGTCCCTATTAAAATTCTGTTAACAAAACGTAATGGGCTACACCCATGCTTGAACCCCAACAAACAACCTCAAAAAGAGAAGAAAGCCCTTAAACCGCTCCCCATCGTTGTCAATGGTGATGACACTACCGAGATTCATCTCGGCCACTCTATCTACATATCAAAGAAGCAAATCATAGCTACTAACTTCGCTACCATGAATGGCAACCCTGGCAACTTTCTTGCCCATCCAAGCACACTTTTATAGTGGGCGAACACCACGGTCACACAATATATCTTTTCGTATGTCGACAACTCCATATAATGACCACTCCTTTAGTTTCTACATAACACTGTGACAGACCCATTTCTTGCTTGCTTTCGAGTGCGCTGTTGTACTAATGTCTCCCCCGTAAATATGTGTTGCATGCATTGACTTCACCTAGAACATGTCTACATTTCCTTCTTTGGATGCATACACTCGCCACTACCAATCTGAACCAGCGCACCTCACAGTCACTGATATCGACGTAAGTGTACGTGCCGATAGCATATTAGAGTGTGCGTAAATACAGAGTGGCGGTCCACATAGAAGACAGTGAATACTAGTAATAACTCTAGATCCAAAAATTAGCCTGAATAGTGGAGTGATTGTGGATGAATAAAAGAAGAAGACGAAAAGAAAATATGGGAAATAGTAGGAGGGAATTCAAGGAAGAAAGAGATGTCCAGACATATTATCCCTCTAGGGTTGTTGAGTGCAGTACAATGGTTGTCTAAGCATGCAATCCTATTTAAACCGAGAGGTTTCCAAAATTATGCTAAATCTCGATTTCTCAGGCAAATAGTAACTGAATACGTGAAGAGCTGATATAGATATCCACACAATCGCATTAACACTCCATGAAACCTCACTGTGAGCTAATGACAACCTTTTAAGTAGATAATCTCCTCCTAGAGAGAAATTACCCTTAATCCGAATACAGAGTAAAAATATGATTTTTTCTAAAATTCAGTCCACATGATTACAAAGAACATGGAGATTGCCAACAACTCACTCGGGAGAATTGAGGAAAACAGAGTCTCCAAAGTACCCTATACCCAAGCTTACTCACAATTCCCTCTAATCACAGCATACCTAGCCTATGCTAGGTAGGTATATCTACTACTCACGTAGCACATCAAAGGTGATAGCTAGGGCTTTTACCTCATTAGCAATCGAGTATTCAAACATGCAATTAGATTTAAATAGATATGATCGCAACTATAAATCAATTAAAGTATCAAAGATCCAACAACCAAAGTCATAAAAATAAACCCTAGAGTTTAACTACTCCCAAACATCTACAAATTAGCCCTCCATTAGTGGAGGTCAAGCATCCAACATACAAAGAATAGGGGTAAACATAAGATCCATGAAAACCCCCTTGTTAAACCCTAGGATGGAGAATCATTGAGGTAGCTTCCACGCACGCCGTCAAGCTGAGCTCGACGGCTACGACCTTTAATCCTCTTGAATGCCAGGCTAAATTCCTCTCCAAATCTTGCCTAAGGTGTTGGAGATTCGGCCCTTTTTTTTTACTCAACCTCACCTCCAAAAATCACCCACAAAAGAATAGAGAGATAGAAAAATGAATGCCCTAGAAACCCTCATAAGTTCTATTTATACTTGAATACTTACAAGATTCTTACGAGGTAAGAACTAGGCCATAAGGGAGCTGGAGAAGATTATCGCGAGCCTTACAGGATGACTTACGATTGTAAGCCTCATCCATAAAGTCTTCTAATTTTGTTATGGTTTCGCTTACAGCCATAAACATTGGACCGTGAAACCACACTGTTCTACTTCTTACGACTGCCCTTACAGGCATATACTATGCTTGTAAGCTCCTCGAGATTATCTTTACAAGCATAATTACGTGTGTAAGCCTTGCCCATAAGGTCCTCTGACTTGGCTTTCAATCTTTCTTACAAGCATAAGCATGCTCACAAAGTCTTCTAGAATAGACTTACGGCTATAAAGATGACCGTAAGATACCCATAAGCCACCCAGTTTACCTTATCCTTAATACAATCATGCCGAGAGAGCTCCAAACTCATACTTTTGGGCCTAAAATGTTTTCTTTGGCTCTCCCTCATCTTTAAACACTGCCCTAAGCCTATTAATGCAAAACACACAATATTTAGCATCGAATTCCATATTATGGTTCAATACATGCCAATTGAATGTACAAATTAATATAAAATATATGAGCATAATACACTCATCAGTCACCTAGAGTTTATCAATTTTATAAATATAAAGTCAAAATTTTGTATTATTATAGTGCTTCGCAAGGTATCTTTTAATGTCGATACATCATATGTTTGGGAACACCTAGTAATAATGAGTGGCCCAGCAGAGGATGTTGGTTAAAAAAAGTCTTGATGTCGGTGTTCATACTTTCTGAGATGGACCTCCTGAATGGCAATGCATAACACAAAGAGAAGAATAGTTAACAAATAATGTTCAATACTTAAGAAATGCAAAAACTAAGCAAAAACATAAAGTGATACATAGGAACCGTGCATTTTAAATACAAAAACATTGTAAAACACATGAAGTAATAATATTACACAGAAAATTATAGTAATACACTAGAAAGGCATTTACTGCATAGAAACACATAAACAAAAAGTAACCAGCACTAGCACTCATTGGTGTATTATGATGGAATCAAGGAGCATGAGTTTCCATCCACTAACTGACTCACTTTCTCGATAGTGATGTCCACAATAGTCTTGTTAAACGTATGGTATATATGGCATATGTATTGAAATTTTGCATCTGACTCAATTGGGCAAAGCGTTTTGTATGAGTCAGGTGTCACGAATTTCACTCTTACCTAAGAGATGCCCAATGTCCAATGCTCACATATCTCACCTATGGATGTCTCCCATGAGCTCAGGACAGTGAATTGAAACACAGCCTTCTCTTTTGTATCAGGCGACAACACAAAAAAATCCCATTGATGATGAATACCTGCATGAAAGTTGGAAAAGCTTGTCAGATACAGGGATGCTAGTACCACTCTTACTATAAAAATTGAGATGATGCAAAGAATAAGAAAGCACTTTGCATGACCTTGAACAGAGGGAAGAAGAAGAAGAAGAAGAAGAAGAAGAAGAAGAAGAAGAAGAAGAGAGAAACAAAAGGAACGGAAGGAACAAAATGAACATAAGAAACCACCCTTAAAGGCTCACAAAGAACCACAACCAATGTCAAAAGATAAAACCCTAGAGTCCAACTATTCCCAAACATTTAAGAAATTAACCCTCCATTAATGAAGGTAAATCATCCAAATTAATTACAAAACACTAAGAGAATGAATGTAAACATAGATCGCTGAAAAACTCCAAAGGTAAGCTTGACGGCTACAATCTCCTTCCCCGTTGATGTTGGGCCCAAATCTCCTCCAAAAATCACCTATGAAGCCCTGGAGATTGACCTCCTTTCATCCATAACCTCGCCTCTAAGAAAAGAATCCAAGGTTAGTTTAAAAATCTTCATTAGGCCTATTTATACTCGCATGCTTACAGTCTGCTTATGGGCATAAGGACGTGGCAATAAGTAGTTGGAAAAGATGTGTTGCGAGCCTTACGGGAAAACTTACGGTAATAAGTCCCATCCGTAAGGTCTTCTGTTTATGTTAGGGTCTAGTTTATGGCCATCAGCGCTGAACCATAACCTTCATTGTGTTGCCCTTGCGACAGCCCGTACAGGCGTAAGCACGGGTCATAAGCTCCTCTGGATGGTCCTTATGGGCATAAATCCTGCTCGTAAGGTCTTCTGGTTTGGCTCTGAACTCCCCTTTATGTGTATAAGCATGCTCACAAGGTTCTCTAGAAGAGGCTTATGGCCATAAGCTTCTCGTAAGCTTATCCTATTTGCCTTATCCCTATTTAATTAATATTGTAAGCTGCTCGTAAGCCATCTTGTTTGCCTTGTCCCTATTCAATTGATGCCAAGAGAGCTCCATCTTCTTCATTTTGGGTCTGGAGTACTTCTTTTGGTTGTCTGGTCTTTTCCTCAATCCACTCATTTTCCTATAGTGCTTCGGATTCTCAAATATGTAAAGGGCACCAAGTTTCATGGGCTACATTTTTCTTGTGACTCATCTTTGGATTTGCAATGTTATTGTGACGCAGATTGGGTAGGGGATCCCACTGATGGTAATTCCACTACTCATTATTGTTTCTTTCTTAGGTCGTCACTTATCTCTTAGTGAGGTAAGAAGCAAGCAATTGTCTCCACTCTAGCATTAAGGCTGAATATTCTACTCTTGCAGATGAAACATCTTAATTAGTATGGTTACGATGGCTTCTTCATGATATGGGTATTTGTTATCATTCCAGCACTCCCATTCATTGTGATAATCAAATTGCTATTCAGATAGCTCATAATGATGTCTTTCATGAGCGTATTAAGCATATCAAAATTGACTGTGACTTTGTTCATCATTATGTGCTTCAACAGACACTTCCGCTTGCTCATATTACCACTCAAGCTCAGAAAGTTGATATTTTTACCAAGTCATTTTCCCCTGGTCAATTTCTTACACAAGTTTCCAAATTTAAGTTGGCTTCTACATTACCACCTTGAGTTTAAGGGGGGTGTTAAGGAAATAATCAATCATGGTGTTGATTATCTTAAGATCATCAATCACGGTGCTGATTATGTTAAGGAAATATTCATGGTGCTATTTAAGGCAATGACAAATTCATGGTGGTATTGATTGGAGATTGTTATAAAGTTAATTACGAAGATAATTGGGAGTAACTTGAGAAAAAGTTAAGATGATTTTTCATTTGTAATCTCTATAGAAAGGTTCAAGCCTCCTTGTAATGAGACATATCTCTACACATATACAATTCAAATTTTTTTCTCATCAATTCAATTGTTTTTTCCATATTCAATTTGCTTTTCATTCCCATTAGGGAAAAAAATTTTAAGTTATCTCCTTGACAAAATATCATTTATATATATAGAAATTTAAAAAAATAAATTTTATTAAAATTTTATTTTGTATTTTTTTTCTTCGCTTGTCTGTTTTAATATTATTGAAGTTCTGCATCTTCCATGACTTCAATCCACTAGCGCACGCCAAGCATATTTAAAGTAGTAATTAAACTTCAAGGTCTTGCATAATGTTATAAATAAAATTAGCAAATGCAAATGACACAAACATATTATCCACATCACGGATCACTTTACCTTTCAATTGTCAAGCTCAATCTCGCATTAATTTTGTTGTTCCCAATAATAAACCATAGACATACATTTGTCTCTTAGGGGTTGTTTGGTTACCTGCAACTAGCTGTAAGTAGCTGTAATGTAACTGGTTTTACATGTAAAAGGCTGTTTGGTTTGATGTGAAATCAATTTTACATGTAAACAGTTTTGCAGTTTTGTGTACTTTTGCTGTATTTCAACTTACAGCAATATTCGTTGTAAGTTGAAATGCAGCAAAACATTTGGGTTAAAATCACCATTCTTCACTCTCCAAATTATGCATTAAAGGAAAATGAAAACCTACAGGGTAATCAATTGTTAACATAATTAAACTTATACTTATTTATGTTTTATTAAATTTATTTTTTTTATTTAAAATATACCAATTTGTATTTAATTTTAATTAAGAAATATTTTTTATATAAAATGAAAGAATTTTATATATTTTAAATTTAATAAAATCATTATTAAGTTAATTAATTAATTATTTTACATTAGTGTTAAGAGTAGATAGGGAGAGTTAAATTAATTATTTAGAGTTAGGGTTTAATTATTTAAGTTTCTTATTATTACTTGGCTTAGTTATTTAAGTTTATGATTATTATTTTTAAATGTAATAAATACTTTATTAGATCATTTAATTAATTTAAAAATTAATTTAAATTAAATTAATTATTTTAGTTTAAATTATTTTTTTTTAAATGCATTAAATAATTAATAATAATACTGTATATTGGGAGTAATCTCACCCCCTCCACTTACATGGTGACTATATCTTCTAATTTACGTCAAACCAAACAAATTAAAAGTAATGCAGCATTTCCAGTAACAGCAAACCAAACAACAATGATGTAAATTGAAATGCAGCATTTTCACTTACACTGTAATTTCACTTACATGTAATTTCACTTATATACAACCAAACAACCCCTTAGTGTTGTTGTCTGAGATCCTGACCTTTAACTCTTAGCCCTCCTTTGTTTAAGACAACTGAAATATTTAAATATTATTATAAGTTTAAAATAGAATATATTTTAAGTATGTTTATTTAAGTTAAGTTTGGACAAACAAAATTAATACAATCCCATTTGTGTCTACTGTAAACTGGTGTATTTTCCTGATCAACTTTGGATTCTGAAAAGAGTAATAAGAAGTGAAAAGGTCGACAGAGACATTTCCCTAACCAGAAATCAAAGTTCCCACTGATGGTATAGTGTAACCGAGCTCACTACCTACAAACCACATATTGTAAGAGGGATGGTATGATCACTCATTTATTCTGACGAGAGAAAGCCTATTAGTTGGAATTAAATGAGTGTTTTCTTATTAATTAATACTTTTATAGTCAAATCATTCAAATTATTTACCCATAAGTTTTCAAAGTTCTTTTTTATTTCTCCCATCCTCTTGTCCGTAATAAACCAAGGCAAAATTCCGTGTGCGCTCTTGGACCACTAAATGGACGGACTGGCGCGTGCGTTTAGTCTTTTCCATACACAGCCCCGTCAAAAGTGTCACTCTGTCATCCGAGAACGACTGTTTTTTCATCTTCTTACAAATGGTTACTGGTGCATATTTACATACATATCTCCAGTGATTCTCTATATGATGAAAGTTCTGCCTAAATTAGCTGCTATAAATTTAGTAACACAACATGCCTGATGCTTGTACCAAAAGCAGCAGTATAGTACAAGCTACTTGTTGATAAGATGGAGAAGTGTTTGGCCAAAGATGGAAAACCGTTAGCCCTTCGTAGAGGAGCATGGAGTGAGGAAGAGGATTCACGGCTGAGGAGATGCTTGGAGAAGTATGGTGCAATAAAATGGTGCGACGTGCCCTCTAAAGCAGGTGTTCATATTCTTCTCTTTCATTACGTTTCTTCATGTTATCTTCTTCATTATTTGTTTGAGAAGCTTTATACATACATAGATATATATATATATATATATATAAGCTGTGAGAAATGGTTTTGAAGGTCTGAATCGATGTCGGAAGAGCTGTAGGCTTAGGTGGCTGAACTATCTCAGTCCAAGCATCAAGAGAGGGAGGTTTGAAGATGATGAGGAGGACCTTATCATTAGGCTCCATAAGCTCCTTGGCAATAGGCAAGTCTTTGTTACTATATATCAAGCATGAAACTTGTTGGGCAAAATATGCATATATATATATATATATTTCTTTTTATAATCTTTCAAGATATATACTGGCTAAAAGTAGAAATCAAAGAGCGAAGAAAAAGCTAGTAAGTCCACTGTTCTTCATGTGAACGAAGACAGATGCTATGTAGAGTATATTTAAACAAAGTCAATGTGAGTCTTCGTGTACATGGAGGAATTCACTGCCATTAATTAACTTGTTTAATGATCTGAATTATGCTTGTGTCTTGAAATGATTGATTGATTAACAAGGGTATCATTTGTTCTCAGGTGGTCACTAATTGCAGGAAGACTCCCAGGAAGGACAGCCAATGATATCAAGAATCACTGGAACACTCATTTAAGCAAAAAGAGTATCGCCAAAGAGAAGTTATGGAACCCTAAAACTATTGCTAAGGGTACCCCCAGTATAAAGCCAAGGGAGAAAAAAGGAGAATTTAAGATCATCAAGCCACAACCTTGGACCATTCCAGTGAACTGGAGCTGGTTGAAGGATCAACCGGTGCACCGAGGACATTTGCAAGACAAATCTGGAATTAATAGTACAGACCTACTACCGTCATCAGGGAACAATAATGTCTCAAGGGAAGAGAGTAAAACAATCCTCCCTGAGAAGCTTGATAACATCTTTTTGGGCATTGATGATATGACAGTTGGGGAAGCGCAGACCAACTTTGAGGTTGGGTATATTGGAGGAATTGGAGATGAACAGTTCTTTCAGCAAGAAGATGCAGAATGGGCTGCCTTTCTTCTGGACATGGATCTCTAGAGCATTTTACTATTTTTATGTTGTTTTTTAATTATTAATCTTGGAATGAATAAGAATGATATGATAAACCTCCTCATATTATCTAGGACGATGGTTTAATTATTCCTAGTGATGAAATCATCTGCTTTATAAGTGCATGCATGTATTATTCATTTCTAGCGTGACAATCTAAAGGTGATAATCTGAAGGTGACTCGAATAATAAAATGATTGGTATTAATTCTCTTAATAGCAGATATACGCAGGTCCTTTAATTTTCTTTCTATTTTATGTTGTTTCTTTGAGCAGCAATTAGTTAGAAGTCTTTTGAAATCGATGCAATGCAGTATCTCGAATCGCTGATTCGCGCACGAATCACCCAGAGATCAAGTCTTCAAAACCCTGCTGATCAAAGCGATAGCCGGGAATTGGAAAAAGAGAGTAAATTTTTATTACTCAAGAGAATAACTATTACCAAATCAATTCTCTCTCGCATAGGGCTACATTAAATAGGGAAAAAAATCAAAGATATGAAAAATAATCCTAAAAGCGGAGATAATTCAAAAATATACCAAAAATTGGTAAATTTTTCAAATATCGACAAGAAATAAAAAGAGTTAACAAAAAAGACTAACGCCATAAACGGCTACAAATCGAGATTTCTAGCCAAAGAAATGGCTGAAATCAATTATTACTAAAAATAAGAAATTAGGGTTTTTGATGCCTAAACGACTGAATTTGGCCGAAATCATGCATGACTCACGAGTTTGCTCAGCAAACCGGTGACTTGTGTTTGTTGGGCCCGCTTCCCATCGACTAGGCCCAAGTAACCTAAAAAACTCACCGCTCGCTGAATTACCAAAATACCCTTATTACTTCGCGTCCCACTTCCGCATGAACACGCATGCCATCTCCTCAATACGTCCCGCATCAAAATCCCAATACCAAAATATAAGAATAAAATACGCATATGCATATCACTTATCATGAACTGAATTAATTTTAATCTTGATCAATATTTTGTTCTAGAATGCTAGTTTGATAGAATATTAATACCATGGGATCCTGATCTATTGTTCTAATCCATACCTTGTCAATTAATAGGATAATATAGATTAAAAGCTTATGTTTTGCAGTTGTAAATTGTTAGTTAAGTGTGGAATATTCAATTATAACACTATACATAAGGATATATAAGTATAACTTCTGTATTATATTTATGTTATATATATATAGTTAATTTTAACTTTGTTACTATCAACCTAACACTATAGTATTCAAGGTAAACAATCTAAATGGTACCATACTTTTCCGTACATTTCTATTTAGGTCAATCAGCTTTAAAAAGTTATGATTTGATCTCTTACATTTAGTTTTTGTTACAATAAGGTCATCCGAGTTTACAATATTAATTGCGATCATACATGTCTTACGTACAATATAATCACCCCTAGGGTTTTACGTGACTTACAATATGGCAAGTCACATATGATCGCAGATAAACCCAAATGACTTATTGCAATAAAATAAACATAAAGAACCAAATAGTAATTTTTAAAAATTGGATGACCGAAATAAAAACGTATAAAATGATAAAGGATTATTTAGATTGTTTACCCTATTATTTAATTAATTAAACCACCTCCATAATAAAAGAGTGATAAATCATTTTTCTCCCAACTAAGTGATAAATCATTTTTCTCCCAACTAAGACGTTGAATTCCTTCTTACATCAATGGTTAAAAATTATAGCTTGTCCACCGTTATCAAATATATATATATATATATATATATTAATTAAAAAAATTAATAAATATATTTCTCAACACACATTGATTGAAAAGACGAGTCAAACTTTCAATCTTTTTATTTATCACTCCGCTTTGTAAGGGTACTTCGCAAGTGTTTTCTTTTATTACAAATCACCACATACGCACATCCTATTTACACTTCAATATGCTTTGGGATCGAACCCCTCAGTCCCACCATGGTTAAATTTCGCAAATATACCAAATTAAAGACTGATAAAAAGGCAAATTTCTTGGGATTACCTTATCTTAATTAGAACCATTTCATTGGATTTTTCTTGAGATATCCTTATCTCAAATGGTACCATAAACAGGAAAACGTTTGTCATCTTGTAAAAAAAAAAAGTATAGATTGTCTTTGTGTGCGAGAGCTCTAGAGAAACCGGGATTTGTCTAGAGCACATGCAGGTGAACTCATTATATTATCCAGGGAGTTTTAATATTTGGTTATCCTTTAAAATTTTATTGAGGCTTATGAAAGATCATCTTACTTAACATCTTAATTTATCAAGGTTTATGCTTTTTCAAAAATCGTTATGCCTTCAAGTTCTAAGAATATGCAAGACTTGCATAAATTTAGATAAGCCCTCCAACATAGAATGTGGTTTTTTTACTGAGACATAAGACGGTGAGAATGTGACATATAATATTTTTATAATAAAAATAAATAAACCATTATTTCATTGAAAAAAAGAATAATAGAAATGAAATGAGAATATTATCCACTACGAATGGATGTAAACTAAGAAAAACTAGACAAACAAACACATAGCAACTCATACATAATAAAGGAGAAGCATTAAATAAAAAAACAAGCTAGTAACATTCTGAAGACTAATAAAGGGGTGTCATCCATCCAAACCCAAAAGTTAACTGTGATGAATGGTGTGATTGAAGTTTAATCGGAGCCGGTGTGGATCCCTAGAACCACTAATGTGGGTGGCACTTTAAAAACTGCAGATTGTCTTCACGTGACATACAGTGATGTACAGATGTTCTTCAGAAAGAGCTAGATATGAAAGAAACATTTCAGGATAATTTAAAGCAATTAATAAATACTTTGGGATAATATATTAATATTGAATGGCGTGAGTTGTTCATTCTTCCAACATCAATGAATAATACTATTTATGGCTTGTGATCCGAGATTCCGAGAGCAAAAGGCCTCTATCTATTACCAAATAATGCATATATAGGTAAAAGCGCAGAACCATTGTCTTCGTTGTATCAGGTTTCGCAGACATGACTTCTTTCATAATAACATGGAGAAATCACTCATTGAAGATGTATGTGGCAACAGAAACGGTAGAGCTTGTACGTGGGTCCAGCCGAACAGATTTTTGAGAACCTCAAGCCCGGTGAGGAAGTGGGGGTGGGCGAAGGAAACCATGCCCCTACTGGTTTTTTTTTAAATAATATATATATATCAAATTAATGAATATAATATAAAAAAATAATATTTTTTAAAAAAATTTGTAGAACTTTATCATTTGATTCTTTAATATTTTACAAATTGATTTATATAGTTTTTTTTTTACAAAAGTTTATTGTTTAATGAGTTGATTATATATATATATATATATATTAGTATATATAGTCCAAAAATATTATAATTTTAAACAAATATATTTATAAAATTTTATTGATTAGCCTTTTGGCATGTAATAAATTAGTTATATAGTAACAAATTTTTTTTTAAAAAAAATATTTTGGTTGACAACATGATTTTCTAAAAATTAGTATATATATGTTATTTTAAAAAAGTATAGTTTTAGGAAAATATTAATAAAAATCTAATATTTGATTCATACATTTTTTACCTATCCTCTAAAAAAAATTTATCTCCTTTTAAAAAAAATTTTGGCCCCCCTTAAAAAATATTTTTGGCTCCATCCCTGCTCATGCATAATCGAATTCTTTCCAATCTCAAATTCCATCCAATCTTTGGTATTTTATTTTCTTTCTTAATTAGAAGTTGAGAGTTTTGTATGTAATTTATCCCATTTTTAAAAAAATTGGTATTAATAAATGATATCATTCTTTTATCCTTTGGGGACAATATGCAAGTAACTTCGATAATTCATCTTTGCAATAACAAATTAAGTCATAATTTTTTGGAAAGAACTAAAATAATTTATTTTAAAAAAAGAGAGAGATAATTCAATAAAATAACCTTTACAATAGAGAGTGATAATTCATTTCTTTTGAAAGTCTTAGGTTTATTAATAATTTGTGATTTGTCTACATTTTGTTTTTACGAAAAAAGTGACTTGTGATCCATACTCAAAATAAATTGATGATGATTTTAATTGAAACATTATATTTTAATCTATATATATATATATTTAATTGGGATATTTAGGAGGAAAGTAACTGTTAGTTTCGGTGGTTATATTACTGGTTAAATTCCACTCAATCTCTTATGCAAACACTCACATAATCAGACACAAGCCAAAGAGAAAGAAGATACATGAAATTGGTAACCTAGTTCGTCACAACACTTGCATACGTCTGCTAGGCTAAAATCCAGAGATAAAAATCCACTAAAATATGGGATATAAATGGATACAACTCTCACACTCATCTTCACAAAGGTAAACATGAACCCTTTTTAAATTGATTGATCATGTCCACTCTCTTTCACCCACACACTTGGGTATCTCCGGTGGCTCATCCTAATTCTTAGAGCATAGTCTATTATATAAGTGTATCAATGTCCTAAATATAGCACCTCCTTCTTTTAGAATATCTGTGGTTCCTAATCTTAACATCTTTTAAATTTATACGTTAAAACTCCTGTTGTAACCAAGCTTGCAATGTGGCCCACCTGCTGGCCTTGATTGAGTCTCAGCTTCGGTTGCAATGCGACCTGCAGACGCCTTCAATCCTCCTGACTGTGTCCAAGTCTGAGTCGATATAATCGAATCCTCCTGATCACGATCTAACAGCAACTAGCTCATCTCCTCACGTCTTATCAGCACTACCCTTGCAAAGGTTGCACCCACATGGCGCGTCTCTATCATACCAGAGATAGTCTTCAAAAAATTTTCAATTGACTTTCAAATCTTTCACTAAACTTGATGATCCAAGTTTAGTCATCATAATTTTTCGATCTTGATTTTCATTCATCCAAGTTTGATCTTCAATCTTCTGGTTTTCATTCATCCAAATTTGATCTCCAAAATCTTTGCCTCCAAGTGGTTGCTTGATTGATTCACTTGCCAAATATGCAAGTGTCTTCATTTAGTCTTTAATTGCTTGCTCTTTAAATTGCAACCACTTTCCTTGTATAACTCTTCCAAATATAGCTTTGATCTCACAAAAATCTTCTTCATGCCTCCACGCCAAACCATCTTGCCATGTCACCAAGTTTGCCAAGTCACCTTGATTCGCCACATTATCGTCGTTGCCACATTATCTTGACTTGGTGTCAAATGATGCCAACATGCTTCCATACGAACATTAACAAAAATGGAATTCTTTTTATTTAACTTCCTCCCTATTAAATTTATTATTTTAGAATTGATTAAATTTTCTTTTTATTAGATTTTTTATATATGTGACAAGCACATTAAGGATAACACACATGGGCTAGGAATTGATCATTCAACTCGTGCAAATCCGCACCCATAACTGAAGACTTGTTACTATCATTGTGTCTAACATCATGACTTGAACTTCTCGCTAGGGTTAATGTCGTTGGGCTATAAATTCTTTGACCCTATTTATTGATTTTTTACATTTCAAGAGCAGAAGAAAAAATATTTAAAGAATCAACTGAAATTGTTGAACTATAGTATGTATTATGGACCTATTCGTATGGATAGCTCTACATAAATATTTTGAATGGGAGCGATATATTGTTAATTTCCTTTTTTTCTTTTTCTCTCTGTTACTTCTTTATTTTACCACTCAACTAATTTATGTGGTTTTTTTCTGCATTTGTAGCAGTTATTATTATTTTTTTAATAACAATATGATATATATATATATTGTATTTTTAAATAATTATGGTCATTTTTTATTATACTATTTGAGACAAATTTAAAAGAAATTTTTTAATGAGATTCAAAATTTTTGATCTTCTTATTTATTTTCATTTTTGTTGTTTTTTTATTTTAATAAATGTGGTTTATTTACTTTTTTAAAAAAAATTTAAATTTTTTTTATATGGGCTAATCAAAATTTTCAGTTAAATTATATTAATAAAAATTAAACTTTTTAAAATTAAAATTTTATTTTTATAAATAATAAGTATTTATTAATATTAATATTTTTAAAAATAACTATTAAATATATTTATTTTAGCAATTAAAAATTTCTAAAAATAGGTTGATAATGTCAACCAAAAGTTCGGCCCAAATATAAGCTGTTGGCCGCTCTTTGCTGGCAGTCAATCAGAGACAGCAAATAAATAATGGACTGGGGACCATTTCATATAACGAAACAACAAATAAATATTTGTCGGCAAGGGCCTATATTTGTATTCAAAAAATATTAAATTTATAAAAATTTATTATTTTTGGTAAAAATAATAGGACCATTCCAGCATCCAAATGATGGCAAAAAGTAGTTCAATTATTTTCCCACCAGCACTCTCACGTATATGATACATTGATATTTACACTGCCCAGTGATCACAATAATGGGCCATACATCTTGTCGTGTGTTATTGACTGGCTAATTAGACAATTTAGCCTCAGCCCTAGCTAGTGTGGTAGGCTGTTAGGGTACCTGAAAGGTCTGTTAGAAATATAAGAAATATATTTATATTTACTTTCTTAGATATGGTTACCAAAATGTCTGAGACATTTTTTTTTTTTTTTAAGATGAATAAACCACATAGATTAAAAATAGCAAACATAATTGTATTTTTTGCACAAAACTTCTAAAACATTAGAATATTTTTTTATTAATTGTGAATTCTTAGAGCAAATTTGGTCATTCTTTAACCAACTCTTCGATACATATTTGTCCCCCCATTTTTATTCAGAATTTGGACATCCTGGATACCCTCGTTTAACTTCAATTAATGGATTTTGTGGGACTTTATCTTCAGAGCTATTATCTGGAATATTTGGCTGGAACAAAACATTCATATTTTTCAATTACTTGATTTACCTTTTCATACAATTATTTTTAAAATTGCTAATATGCTTCTTTCTTGGTTTGCAACAACTTCTAACTCTCAGCAACAAAATCTCAAAGGATCAAGCACTCCCTCAACTTCACGAGTGCAAGAGTAGTAAACAACGCAGACGATACAAATCCTCACATAGCCCAAGAGTAGTCGCCTTCTTCTTCTCGCCTCAAGTGTGTCCGTGGATTCCAAGCATTTCAGCACTTTTCACCTCAGCCCTGCTCGCTCGCTTTTCGCCTTTATTTCCTCTCTTCCTTATTCCGAGTGCCTCACTGCATTGGAGAGACCCCCTCGTCGCCTCCTGCTTAAAAATTACGTCTTAATGAATCAATGTCGTGGTCCTCTTCAACAGGCGTGCACATATCCATTTTCTCCATAGTAAGCTGTGGGTTTCTACTTGATTATAAAAGAATGTTAGACCGAAGCTTAGACTTGGCTGGCAATCAGTGCCAAAAAGAAGCCCATAGTTTTTAAGGTTTTATATGATGATTTTACCGAAATCGTGACATAAGCTTTCATGCCATCCTTCTGACACTCATCCTTACCAGGTTGTGTGACGTTATTTGGATGGACAATACTCCTTTTGAAAGTTAGTTTTCATAGGATACTGTCTATCCTCTGTCAGTACTACAGTCTCCCAATTAAATCTCTATTCCTATTGTGGACTCAAGTGACATTGTATTATTTTTATGTTTTCTTATTGTTTTATATGTTCTCAGCTGTATTCTTTTAGTTCTATTTACATAGCTTTTATCTCTCTACTAATATAGAAGTTGTTTCTAGCAGTGTAATGACTTGGGATTAATTATGAAGTTACAAACAGCTCTCTGAAGTTACATTTAAATCACTACTTCAGGCTATGGCAGTGTAGTAAAACCAATTCAAAAAGTTTCAAAAAGATGTCAATGCCTCACTCTGACATAAAAAGGGCAATAGATTTAATGTGTTGGATTATTTGTATAATTAATTTTACAACTTACATTATTTATATCATAGAAATTTATATCATTACAGCATGTATTTTACTTGTTAGAAATACACGTTGCATA
Source organism: Dioscorea cayenensis subsp. rotundata (assembly GCF_009730915.1). Lineage (NCBI taxonomy): Eukaryota > Viridiplantae > Streptophyta > Magnoliopsida > Dioscoreales > Dioscoreaceae > Dioscorea > Dioscorea cayenensis. Next base: position 1,434,174 of record NC_052485.1, on the reverse strand, counting down.
ATTTAGTTCTGTCTTTATTAATAATGTACGTATATGGTTTATCTCTTTTCATGATATTACTATACATTTTACAAACCAATCTCAGGAAATTGGAAATAAATTAAAATATCTTTCAATTGAAAGTAAAGCATTACCACCCTAAAATATAGTGTTAGGTGAATTAATTCATATTTTATTTCCTCCAAGTTAAAAGCTCCAGGTTTCTAACTCAAATATTGAGCATGAAATGGTTTGTCCTTTTGCTTGCAAAAGCAAAAGTTCATAGCATGCATCTCTTAGGGAAGTCAGTGTTCAGTGATTGATGAAAAATTAAATATCAAAGCGATGGCAGGTGCAGCAAATTAAATGGTTATGGATAATCAAGTGTCGCGCATTTTTCATAATAAATTTTCATGCAAAGCCTGCACGCAAACATGAGTGAATACCATCAACAACATACTCTTCTTTTTCTTTTTACTGCTGGCTGTCTAGGATTTGAATGTTTATTGAAGAGCAAGTCTCACATGAGAGATAGAACACCACATGCGGTGGCCGTGGAATGAGCTGTGCCCGTGGTCCAGATGAAGCTTTGTAACAAGATAAATA
>NC_052485.1:1307565-1432589 GCF_009730915.1 Dioscorea cayenensis subsp. rotundata | reverse complement strand
GAAGGAAGTTAAATGTTAACCAATTTTCTACATCGTGTTTTTGGATAAAAGTGGATAAATCACTGATTTATTCAAAAAGTGAAAAAGCCGAAAATAACAACAGATGACTAAGACAAATAAGAAGAAGAAAAGAACAGAGGAGAGAGAAAAGATGAGAATGCAACACCATGGGTGTAACAAAAACAAAACAATGAGAGACAATAGCGAGACACAAACAAAGATCTACAAACTAGGAGCTGAGGCAGAAGTCCACTCAAGAGGCAATGAGCTCACCACCGAGTCCGAGAGATCACATCTGATTCACTGATTGAAGCTATACCCAAAAAGAAAAAGGTTATCTAGAACCAGGATGAGATGGTCTGCTTAGTGTGTCTGTGTACGAAGCAGTGGGCAAGGTACTGGTCAGCCCGCATTGGTAAAAGAGGAGAATTTTATAGCAAACTAATGTGAGTTACCAATAAGTATCCAGTCTGTGCTACCGATGTGGTGGCCCTGTGTCTTTGTTGTCTTCTTCTATTCCCCTGTTTGCTATCTGCTTTTTCTTGTTCATTGTATCTACGCTTTAGTGTGGTTTGCTCGTAATCCTCGCTTTTTGTTGTGTTTGGTGTTGTTGGTGTTTGTATAGGGTCTTTTTTTTTTTATTATTATTGAAGTGATTTATTTATTTTTTTAAAAAAATAAATAATAATAATAAAAAATATCCCTCGTAAATCATATGCGGTAAAGGTGAAACCCAAAAGGTTAGTAATATCTGTTCCAACATGGAGGCTGGACTCATTGGTATCTTCAACCATGAAAAGTTTCCTTGTGTGTCTCGTGTGTTAAAAGAGGTCAAGTCAGGCCCTTTCGTGTCATTCAACGTTTGAATTCCACATGCCACAATAAAAAGTAAAAAGTATTGAGTTATTAACAAAACAATAAAAAGTAAAAAGTATTGAGTTATTAACAAAACGGTATTGATTTCATTAGGAAAAATAAGTGTGCCAATGACTATTTTGTCTATTAATGATCGGGTCCCTCAGATAAGTGCTGTTCACCCGAGTGTCAGCGTCGGGCTCTCCAAGCTCGATTTCGATCTCAGTGCAAGTGAGACCACGGTTGCTGGCTGAGCCTGACTCCCACCCACGTGTTTGTCACTGGGTTCCTGCACATTGTCGCTTTTCTAAATAAATAAAAATAAGTGTCAAAATTTAAAATGTTTTAAGTTCAAATCTCACTAGATATAATAGTTATAATAAATCTTAGAATAGGTTCAGACTTACAGTTCAAACCCTATATCACCGGATGGATGAAGACGTAAAAACCGGGCCCATGCATTTTTTTTTTTAAAAAAAGGAAAGGTAAACTATGTACATTTGAAACTATAAAACAGAAATGAAAACAAAAACAGAGTTTACAGAGTTCACATGCAAAGGAGCACATTTTTTTTTGACAAAGACAATAAACATCTCTCCACAAGAAGTGTCAAGGAACAGACATATGCATCTATTACGGTGGCTTAATAACCTTATAGAAATTTATTAACTTGTCCATATATCACATAGGGTGATTAAAATCTTATTATGTGTATGCCCAGAAGATATATTAAAAATCTTGCAAGAGAGAAAAACGACATCTTCTCTTAGATGACCCATAAACAGTAAATAAATAATACTACTACAGTAATATATAATATTCTACAGTACGCACTATAATATATCAATACAATAGAATAATAGAGCGATAAGTCACTCTTTTTATATGAATATAAACAGTATGTAGAAACTGATGTATTGAAGCCACGATGTACGGTATGACATGTATCGAAAGTATGAGTAATAGTATAAAAAAATTTCGAGTGACACATATCATATGAATAGTCCATTAAAGTTTGTTTTTTTGTTTTTAACTAACAACGTGGTGTTTGTTAAAAATTAAAAATAAAAAAGGCATTCCCCTGGCAGATAGAAAGGTGCATCCATCGAGAGATATTAATTCACTTACGTCTCCGTCTTGGACTCATTGACTCTTAAAACATCGCTGGCTAGTTTGCCACCACACCAATTATGATGTGCATGGCCCACAGGAAAGTTTTCAAATAAACATAATTCCATGTATCAGGCGTTCATTAAAAAAAACATTGAGCAGATGCAATTCCAACCTTCTTTTTCTTCAAACTGGTCATGTTCACACCCGTTGGCTCTTCACACACAACTCTCTCGCCCTTTCCCCTTTTCCCCAACTCATGTTCAGCAACATAAACAGAGGCCATTGGCTTAACTGACAAACACTGAAATCCCAACATGCTATGCCTTACTGAAAAAACTTTACTACTCTTGTTACTATCATCATTAATAGCTTCTCCAGCTCTCTCAGACACAGTATATCAGTCATGTGGGACAACCGGCAACTACACCACAAACAGCACCTTTCAATCCAACCTCTTCACACTCCTCCCTTCCCTCTCCTCCAATGGCTCTGTTTCAGGCTTCTATACCAAAAACAGTGGGCACAGTGCCTGACAAGATCTATGGCCTGGTCCTCTGCCGCGGTGACACCAACGCCACCACTTGCCGCAACTGTCTCGACGTTGCCAGGCAAGACGTGATCCAGATATGCCCAAACAACAAGGGTGGTCTTGTATGGTATGACCCCTGTTTCCTCCGCTATTCAAACCAAAACTTCCTCTCCTCCACTGACAACTCCAATCCCCCCATCCTACTCAATACCCAGAACGTGTCTGAACCTGAGAAGTTTAACAAGCTTGTGGTTGAGCTTATGGATATGATAGCCCAGTTTGCATCTTATAACTCATCCCGGAGATTTGCCACCGGGGAGGCCAACTTCACTGTGTCTAACCCCAAAATATATGGCTTGACCCAGTGCACCCCGGATTTGTCAGGAGATCAGTGCTATAGATGTCTGCAAGGTGCTTTTAACGTGATTTCCAGTCTTGCAGATAAGCAAGGACTGAGAGTTCTTGGAGTGAGATGCAATTTCAGGTATGAGTTGTATTCATTCTTTGAGGGCAAGTCCATGGTGTTGCTTTCTGCTTCCTCTCCTCAGTCTAATGGTATGAATACCACAATCACACCCACAGTTAAAGAAGAAGGTGAGAAAAATGATTGCTCCCTCCATTTTATTCTTTTTACATCAAATTAATTCTGCTAGTTTAAAAAAATGCCTCTTGGGGTGTTCACTGACTTATCTTCGAATCACTGAAAGTGATACAATTTGCCATGATGTGCTGCATATGCTTTAAAAAATTAAGAAGAAAAGACAACTTTCAACCATTTTCATTAGTGCGTCAATGAATGACATCTTCCATTTTTTATTTAATTACATTGATCGATTCTTGATTATGAACCATCATCTTTAGAAATGAGTAAAAGTTCTTTATGATCACAAAGGTATTTGAGGGCTTGTCAGAAAAACTGCACAACTTTTTCTAGTACAATATAACAATAAAAATTTTTTTCCTCATGTTTATGTCAGAGGAGGAACTACTGATAATATAACATTTCTTGATACAGGAAAGAAAAAAATAACACTGGTATAATTCTTGCAATTTCCATCCCTCTGTTCATCGCTGTCCTGATAATTAGCACTATTTGCATTTTGCTTTTTGGAAGAGGAGGTTATCGAAGAAAAATTCCTTGTGAGTATAAACTGTGAATTAATTAAGCTCTGCACATCCAGTAAATTGCTGATTGCTAAACTTTGACACAAAGTCAAAATTTAAGATGCTTTTCAAAAGCGAGTTGTTGAAGAACAACCTTTACACACTTTTTTTGTAGCTTTGACCGAATCAGAAGAGATCACAAATGTGGAGTCAATTCTATTTGATCTATCTATCCTTAGAGATGCAACAGCAAACTTCTCTGATGAAAAATAAACTTGGAGAAGGTGGCTTCGGTGCAGTTTACAAAGGTAATGTAGCTCGGTTTGTTCCTTTGATGTGGCAACAAAAAAATAAAATTCATTGTGAAAATCATTTCCGCCTTATTGCTAATTCATTGATGTTAAAAGTGGTAAATTGGATTCTGATCATCAACAACATTCTCAATATGGTTTACCCACTTAATCCATAGGGGCTTGTTGCATGATGGAAGAGAAATAGCAGTTAAAAAGGCTTTCAAGAGGCTCCGGGCAAGGGAATAGGAGAGCTGAAAAATGAATTAGTGCTGGTTGCAAAGCTTCAACACAGAAACCTTGTGAGGCTTTTTTGGGTGTTTGCTTGGAAGAACAAGAGAAGATACTTGTCTATGAATATGTTCCTAACAGAAGCCTTGACACCATTCTGTTTGGTATGTGACTTTCTTCTTGTTCTGCTTTCTTATAATCAACTATGAACATGCGCATACACTGAGCGTCAATATAAATTGTATATATTTGCTCCATCTTAAAGCTATTATTTACTTCTTTTTTGTACGAATTTGACTCCTTTCAGGGATTTTTTTTTTTTTGATAATCCCTGAACTATGGATTTTGTATGAAGCAGATTCTGTCAAACGCAAGCAACTAGATTGGGGAACACGGTACAAGATAATAAATGGAATTGCTCGAGGCTTATTATACCTGCATGAAGATTCTCAGCTAAAGATTATACATCGGGATCTAAAAGCAAGCAATATATTGTTGGATGAGGACATGAATCCAAAGATTTCAGATTTTGGTTTGGCTAGGCTCTTTGGCGGTGATCAAATTGGTGGCACCACAAGCCGTGTCGTTGGAACATTGTAAGTAGAATTTTGAAGCTGTAAAGATTAAAAAAGAGAAGCTCACTCTTAACAATGATATAATTTCAATGTTTTTACAGTGGGTATATGGCTCCAGAGTATGCCATGCGTGGTCAGTATTCAGCAAAGTCAGATATATTCAGTTTTGGGGTTTTAGTTCTGGAAATACTGACGGGACGAAAGAACAGTAATTTTCTCGAAACTGAACAAGCTGAAGACTTGCTAAGCTATGTAAGTAGTAGTGGTATCTTAATTTTATCTGATCATAATTATATGATTAGATAATGATTGACTGTTTTCCTACAGACATGGGAGCATTGGACCAGAGGAACAATTTCAGAAATACTAGACCCATTTCTGGGGTTGTCACTGGCCAAGAAGTGAGGCATTGAGATGTATTCAGATTGGCTTATTGTGTGTTCAAGAAGATCCAGCAAACAGACCCAGTATGTCAATGGTGGTTCTTATGCTAAGCAGCTACTCTGTGTCCCTCCAAGCTCCTTCCAAGCCTCCATTTTGTATCGGACTGAGTGGTGGCATGGAATCGAATGCATTCTCGAAAGGTTATAATTCTTCAACTGGTGAATTTGATGGATGGATAGATAAATCCGTCCCAATGACTCCGAATGAAGTTTCCATATCAGAAATGGAGCCCAGATAGATGTTACTGCTGAATTTCGCTGTCTAGTCCATCACAAATCTGAATGCTTTGCAATTACTTCAAACTTATATCATGGATTAATTAGTTATGCATTCTATTTGTTCGCCAGGATATTTTGACTGATCCATATCTTGTACAGTTGAACTATGTGTTTTTAATATTAAGAATTTCCTTTTTTTGTGTAAAGGTGGATAAACCAGTATGGCTCTGTGTGAGGTTATCCACCCCCTGTGGATCCTGGTAACCTGTCCATCTGTATTTTTTCTTTTATCTCTGTTATTGTCATCCTGCTTATACTTGTCCCTATTAATCAGGCCATCATCACAAGTAAAATAAAAGTAAAATCATCTATTAGAAAGCAAGTTAAATATTAACTAATATCTTTAGATTTATGATTATCCTCAGACTCTGAAGGAATCAATACAAAAAATAATAAACAAAAGCTAATTTAAGTATAATTTCAGGCATGCCTTTACCATTATCTAGGTTCCATATCAGACATGGAAATTTCATTTATGCAAGTGAGATTTGCAAGCTGCATTGAGGAATCATTTCTGTATCTTCTTTCCACCAACTGGATATCTGCATTACCAGAGTGCTCATCTGACTCCATTATACAACTACTTTTGCTGAAAAATCCAGGGATTAAAGGCGGTGGAAGAGAAGTGGAATAGCTGCTGAGCATGTTCACAGCCAAAGCCATGCATGGCCTCTTTGTTGGGTCTTCCTGAACGCAAAAGCAACCCAATGTGTATGCATCTCAGCACTTGTTCGGCAGGGAATTCCTCTCCGATTCGTTTGTCTTTCAGTTCTAATGCTTTCCCTTCATTCCAGTGTTTGTACACCTATAAGTTTGATTTTTTACGAGTAATTATTATTTTTCATTAAGACATGCATAGATTAACAAAGTTATGGTTCATTCACTTTATACATAAAAATAAAATGCACAGCTTGGAACTCACATTGTTTACAAGGTCAGATGCAGGTTGATATCCCACAACGCCTCTGTTTTTTTGGCCAGTCACAATCTCCAACACCAGCACACCGTAGCTAAAAACATCTGATTTTGGTGAGAATTCTCCGCGCATAAGATATTCTGGTGCCATGTACCCACTGCATAGAAAACCAACTATCATCAATCCGTTTTCCATTTTTAAATACACTTCATGATCAAAGATCTATCATATGAAGTCAGTGCTTACTGTGTCCCAGCAATTCTAGTTGTGTTCGCTTGAGTTTCGTTCAAACCAAAATGCTTTGCAAGACCAAAGTCTGAAATTTTGGGGTTCATGTTTTCATCCAGTAAGATATTGCTTGCTTTCAAGTCCCGGTGAATAATCCTTAGGCGTGAATCTTCATGAAGATAAAGTAATCCTCTGGCAATGCCTTCAATGATCTTATACCTGCTGCTCCAATCTAGTTGCTGACTCCCATTATCATCTGTTTATAAATGCAATTTAATTAGTTGAAATTAATAAGAGTCAAACTGATGGATAGTGTGCTTACAACCTACCAAACTTACCAAATAAAAATTTATCAAGGCTAGAATTAGGAAGGTATTCATAGACAAGGAGTTTCTCATTATTATCCAAACAGCAGCCCAGTAACCTGACAAGATTCCTGTGTTGAAGCTTAGCGACAAAGATAACCTCATTCCTTAGCTCCTGCAAGCCCTGACCTGAGGTCGCTGAAAGTCTTTTCACAGCTATATCCTGTCCATCTTTCAAAGTCCCCTGCATCGATCGGGTTAATCAAGTAATATAATAGCATTTAAAGTTTAATAGAAGATCACACATCTTTTGACCTTATAAACTGATCCAAATCCTCCTTGTCCTAGTTTATTTTGGTTAGAAAAGTTATCCGTGGCATCCCTGAGAGTACTTAATTCAAACCATTTGGATTCTGCACTTGTAAAATCTGTTTCATCATCTTGAAGATCACGTAAAAAAATATGAGTTTTTCTGATTTTTTTCTCCTTTTTCTGTGAACAGAGGTAAATGACAGATACAAGCCCAATGGCAACAGTCAAAGAAAGGACTACAGCAAGAACCGTCTTCATTGTATCATTACGTTTTCCTGCCGAGATGAGTGACAAATTCAATTACTGTTGACACAAATTAAGTTTTGCAGCAGCATGTATTTTGAGATGCCATTAATTTACCTTGATTAATAGTTACCTCACTGGGATACCCGCGTGTCAGCGGCGGAGGCCGCTGTGCCAAGATGGGATAGATCTCGAATCTAACATAGCAGCTCATAGAAAACACTCGGCAACCTTTTGTATGACCAACTTCCAGCAGATGGGAAGAGCTTGATTCAAACAAGTGGAACAGCCAGCATCGGTTAAATCCCGAGTGCACCCTGCCATCCCGTAGATGTCCCCAATTATGGAATCATTGAAAGATGTTGAAGCGAATTTAGTAACTCTCCTGGGGGCTTTGGACAACACCTCGGACATTAGTTTCCTTAATGGCTGGATAAACAATGTCGGATTGGAGACGTTGTTGAAGTTCTGGACGGTTATGAAGTTGAGAGAGATCTGGGAGAAGAAGCAGCTGTCGGAGTAGCGGAGGGTGCACTTGTCCGAGAGTATGGTGGCTGAGCGGTACATCAGGCATTGGGAAAAGGCTTTCAAGGCCGAGCGGTAGAGGCAGATACCACAGTCGTATGCGGACATGTCAGTGCGGCACTGAGCGAGGCCATAGGCCACGGCTGGAGCTGTCCCCACAGAGTTGTTGAAGAATAAGTTGTTTGAGTTGGCGGCAGCGTCAGGGAGACTGGAGAGTAGGTTGTCCAGGTTGGCCTTGAATGGGCTTGGGATGGTGTAGTTGGAGCTGAAGTCGCACCAAGGGAGGATGGTATCTTTGTGTAAATCATAGGCTTCAGACAGAAAGAAGAGGAGGAGGACCGCGATGAATATGAGCGCCATTAAAAATTTTTCTGTTGTGAGGGGTTCGCAGGATGTGGCTTGTAGGAATGCATACATGACAACTGTTTTAAAAGAACTTCTCCAACTAGAGAAGCTAAGTATTAAATAAAATCAGGGGCTGAAATACAAAGCTATAAACTGAAAACAAAAGAGAGAATTAAAAGCTAAAACCAAAAATACGAAAGGATTTCATGATCCAAAACGGAAGGTCTTTTGCCAAACAGGAAAAAGATTAAGCTCGTTGATGAAGTAAACCATATGTTGCGAGGTCTGGTAGCTGGATATCCTTCAAAAGAAGGGATGATATGTATTCGGGGATGACCGCATGCATCAAGGAGGAACTTCAAATTGTTAACTTGATCTTCGAAACGCCTAGGGAAGCAATGTGGTCCGAACAATTCAGGAGATGAGTGATAGCAGCGTGGTCACAAAGAATATGCTTCACCGGAATGTGGAGATCCAATGCGGCTTGAAGAGCTACTTCAACAGACAAGAATTGCGTCCCAAATGAGTGTCTCGATAAAAGGTCCGGAGGAGCTACCCGCAATAGAGATCATATAGTTAGCATTTGAGAAAAAGAAACCAGTTGAACTTACCCCGATAGATTGATCGGATGTCGCGTGAGAGAACAGGAAGTAGTCATCCATCGAGGAGAAATTGGCCAGAGAAAGATTTCTTCCCAACATCTTAGAATTACACCAAGAAAATTCCTCAACATGAGCAACAGCCCTGGCAAAAATGCTAGGGAAAATGGGACGAGAGTCCCTAAATATGTAATCACACCGGCAAACCCGAGATAAACCAAGCACAGGCAAAGAATGATTGCTAAGTTGTATCTGGAATGCCTGTGCTCGAGAACCCAATTACCAGAGGAAAAACTATCAGAGAAAGTAAAAGAAGAATTAAGCAGTCTGTTAACATGATCCCAGACTAACCGAATTCTATCACAATGATAAAACAAATGATCAATTGTCTCACGATGGAGACCACAAAAATACACAAGGGGTTATCGGGGCCAAGATGAATGTCGTGAAGGAAAGCGTAGTAGATAACTCCGCCTCTAAGACAAAGCCAAATAAAGTGTTTAATTTTGGGAGCAACAGGAATGCTCCAAACAATGTTCCAACCAGCCCAAGCAGAAGAACAATCAGGTTGCTTGTTAAGAGTTAAGCACCTTTCAGTTTCAACAAACACATTGAAAGGTATCATCCCTGCAACGAGACTGTGGTAATTCATTTTTATCTCAATTCAAAACTCGAGTATTTGATTTTTTTTTTTAAGACAAATAGTTTAAAAAAAACAAATAGTTAACAAGTGCTACCCACTTAAGAGAAGTTATAGAGGTGTTAGAGGGACGGGGTCGACATTGTTGCCGAGGAGGCACCTGAGCGTAGCACGGAGTAGCTGTCTTTGACTGGGTCGAAGGATGACCTTTCATCCTCAGGTGTCTGTTTTGTAGGTCTCGTATCACCCCTTGTGGTATGAGTGGTTTTGTTGTTCTAGTCGGGTCATCTGTTCTGTTTTGTTCTTCAGTTTAATAGATGTAGTTTATCCACTTTTAAAAAAGTTATAGAGGTGTGTAGACATAGAGCACACCTTGTGAGAGCCAGATTTTGAAGTTCGATTTTATGTTTTTCTCGAAACAAACACCCTATGCAAATGATCTTGTGCTTATAAGCCAAAAGTTCATTGACAATTTAAATCTTTTGACTTAGAAATTTAAAGTTCAAGATTTATCTATATTTTTCCCAAAAAAAAAAAGTTATCCACCATTTTGCTTAGGAAATACTAAAGAAAAATAGATTATTTTTTTTTGGAGAAAAGAGCTCTGAAAGCTATTTATTCAAAAACCAAGAAACTAACAACTATCTAGAGATTACAAAGACGCAGAAAACCTGAGAAAAGGAGGGAAAACAGACATTAAAATAAAGAAGGCATTAAACAAAATGCTTCATAAGCCAATGTGGAAGGTCTCTTCCTTGATGATACAAGATCAGAGCATGCTTACTGGAACCAAAGATGGCCAAATCAACAGCAGACTTCATCCAACGAAGAGGAATGATGTGAATATGAGGAAACATGAGCTCTTCCAGATGAAAGTGAATATTCTCTATCAATGTCACAAGACGCCAATCAGCAAGCTGGGAATCCTGGTTGATGGCAGATAATAGATCATAGTTAGCTAGGAAAATCTGCTTTCATAAAATTCTCTGACTCAGAATACTCTGCAACGCAAAAAGGAGGGCGCAGGCTTCAGCTTCAATACAGGAGTCAGCGATCATTGGACCACAACCGGCAAGAACGAAGCTTGAATTGAAGTTGGAGATGGAAAAGCTAACTCCAGACTTGACAGATTCAAGATTCCAAACTGCATTAACAAACAGGAATGGAGCATCAGCAGAAGAGAAATTATTAATTAGAAGGTTTCTGCCAATAACAGAAGATTGATTGAAAGAGTACTCCCTGACATGGGCCACTGCTTGTGAAGATAGAGCAATGCAATCCAAAGGCGCGTTCTGGAAGATGAGATTGCACCTTGCTTTCCAAATAAGCCAAGAAGACACAGCAATAATGGATTGAGACAACAAGTCAAAGTTATTCTGATTAAAACTGAGCCAGTATCCAGATGTGAAATCATTGCAAAATGAAATATTTTTTCCAGTAGCAGCGTTAATCAAACTCCAAATACGTTGAGCCTTTGGACATAGATTAAAAAGATGCTCTGTAGTCTCAAAATCAAGATTGCAAAGACCACAGAACGAGCAAGGCCCCAAGTTTAATCGGTAGAGGAACTCATGGGTTTTAATAGCATTATGAAGAAGGAGCCAAATGAAATGTTTTACCTTTGGAGCTATATTTAGATGCCATAAAATAGCCCAGCCTTCCCACGAATCAGAAGAACTAGCACTATTACAGAGGTGGTGATACATCTTGGAAGGAATAGTGAGCTTATTAGATTGAGGAAGTCAAACCCATTGATTATTGGAATCAGCAATGATTTTCTCAGACTTAATAAGAGTAAGATTAATGTTATCACCAAAGATCAATAGGAGGCTATTCAAATTCCAAGAGTTCCCATTTAAACAATCAGAGATGCATAAATTCTCAAAAGAGATATCCATGTTAAGATACGTAGGCTTATAAGCAATAGGAATCTCAAAGTACCAGGGATCCAGAAGAAACTTGGTATAATTAGGGTTAACCTTATTCATCCACAAGAAAGGCTTAATATATGAAGCAGTGAAGCATAGACCTCTAAAGAACCAAGAGCAACTAGCAGGGGTAGAACTAGACCAGAAATTTATAGAGCCATATTTGTTGTAAAGGATGTCAACCCAGATGGAATCATGCTTGTTAAGATATTTGAACACATTTTTAGCCATCAACGAAATTTTAGAAGTACGAAGATTTCGAATAGACAAACCCCCCTCAGCCTTATCCAACATAATATCTGTCAAACTCACTAAATTCATGCCTTTTCTATTGCCACCCTTAGCCCAAAAGAAAGACCTAGCTGCTTTAGAGATGCCATCCAACACAGAGTCAGGGATAGGATACACTGAGAGATAGTATATAGGAGTAGAAAGAATGGAAGAGTTAATGAGAACGGTTTTACCAGTCTTAGAGATTCTAGAATGGTTCCAAAGAGCTATGGAGTTATTGATCTTATCCAGCAAATTCTGGTAAACAGTCAGAGCTAGACGCTTAGGAAAGATCATGACTCCCAGATATTTGAAAGGAAAGGTCCCAGATTTAATACGAAGGATATTACAGATACTGACCTTAAGCCTTTTATTAAATCTGGAAGGAAAAAAGATTTCAGACTTGAGAGGGTTGGCTCGCTGACCAGTAAGTTGTTCATAAATTGAAAAACATAAATTTATATTATGAGCAACCTTACAAGACGCATGAGTGATTAGAATTAAATCGTCAGCATACATAAGATGATTGAAATTACTCCTAAGAGAGTGGTCGAAACCAGGAATCATGCTTAGACTCATAGCAAAATTAAGAAGAGACGTAAGATTTTGAGCAACAATGATAAAAAGATATGAAGACAGGATCGCCTTGTCTAAGATCACGGGAAGAATTAAACCAGGAGGTGGGCTGTTTATTAATCAATAGGGAAAAGGAAGAAGAGCTAATACAAGCTTGAATCCAAGCAATCCAGCGGCTAGGAAAATTCATACGGGCTAGAGTGGCAAGAATTGCATTCCAATTCAGAGTATCGTAGGCTTTTTCAATGTCTAACTTGACTATCATCCTAGGGGGGTTTGAATAATCGCAATCTAACGTATGAACTACTTCTTGAAGGGCAATGATGTTGTCAAAAGGATTGCGATCAGTAATGAAACCACATTGTTCTCGATCGATAATCCTAGGCAAAAAAACCTTCAGCCGATTGTCCAACACTTTTGAAATAATTTTGTAGCAGACATTGCAGAGGGATATTGGTCGATAATCCGAGACATGCTTAGGATTACTATTTTTGGATCAAGAGCAATGAAAGTATTTCCCCAGGCTTTAGGCATGACAGAATTATCAAAGAAATACTTAACTGCTGCAAATAAAGGATCACCAATATCTTTCCAAAAGAAGCGATAGAACTCAATATTAAAACCATCAGGGGCCCGGGCTCTTACCTGGAGAGAGAGATTGGAGAGCAAGATATACTTCATTTTTTGTAACATCTCTAATAAGAGGTGGGCCTGGGCTGCTATTGTAGCTGAAGGTTATTCAAGTGGGATTATAGTTTTGTGGAAAAAAATTTTGGGTCAGGTTACCCATATGGCCAAATCCAGGTTTGCTCTTCACCTTATCATTACCTCTGTCTCTGATACGTCCTGGATCCTTTCAGTCATCTACAACCCTTTACGGATTCTGGATCAACGTATTACATGGGAAGAACTTTCTGGTTTAGCTAATCTGATGTTTCCCTGGTTTCTCATTGGTGATTTTAATGCTTTAATTTCTCTCAATGAGACTAAAGGGGGTTCGCATCATTATTATGCTCGTAAAGCTAGGGCTTTTGCGGATTTTATCTCTACTAATAATCTTTTGGATGTGAAGTTTACAGGTCCCAAATTTACCTGGTGCAATAATCAGTGTGGTTTGGCCCGGAAGTGGGCTCGGCTCGATCGATGTTTGCTTAACTCCTCTTGTTCTTTCCTTTTTGATACTTATTTTATTAAGCATCTCCCTCGTACTTTCTCTGATCAAGCTCCCCTTCTTCTCTCTGTTTCCCCTCGTAATGGGTATTCTAAGAAATAGTTTAAATTTGATAATTTTTGGCTTGATTATCTAGGATGTCATATTGCAGTTCGAGAAGCTTTTAATTTTTTGCCTCAGTCTAATCCTATGCATGCCTTTATTCATCTTATTTGGCGTACTAGGAACAAACTGATTTCTTGGAGTAACAATGGTCTGAATTCTCTTGAAGCTAACATGAATAAAATCGAATTGGAAATTTTAGATGTAGAGAACTTTGATGTTGAGTCAGTCTCTGATGTTCATCAAGATCTCTCTGCATTGTACAACAAGCTTTCAGCTCTTCAACGTCAGAACTCTCTGAAGTTGGCTCAGCGCGCTCGTCTTCTTTGGGTGCAATGCGGTGACAATAACAGTAGTTTCTTTCATAACTCAGTCCGTTTTCGTAATCACCATAATAATATTTCCATTATTTGTGACTCTAATGGGGCTTGTATTTCTAATCGTTTTGGTATAGTGCAAGTTTTTGTTCTTTTTTCTCTAATCTTTGGACCGAGTCCTCTTGCAGATCTTTTGAAGAAATTCTTTACGCCCTCCCTAATGACCTTCCTTCCCTCTCTCCTGAAGAAAAATAGATTTTGAAACCATAAAAAAGCTATGCATAGTATCCGTAGAGCTTCTTTAACTTGTTGTGAAGCTTTAGTTGTCTTTTCTTATTAAAATAGAAAAAAGAAAGGATATGAACCACTTACATTAAAAATACAAGAGGTACATAAAGATTACAACATAACATATGAGACCTAGAATAACAAATGACAAAAAGGACAGATGCATTAAATCAATCAGTGGTTAATCATCATAAAAAACATACAGTACAAAACTCCTAAGGGAAGAAGGGACCCAAGGGTGAATCTATGCAATGAAGGTGCTAGCTTATGTCTTAAGCAAAAACCTTCTCGTCAACGTCACTCGCTCAAGCTGTCTCGGTACAAGATCCCATGAACTCCAGACTATGTAGTAAGTTTGCAATGTAATCATAAAACTTTGCTCATTGGGTTGAAGTCAAATATTCCAGGTGATAACTCGAGACAGGAGATCCTTGACTTCCCACATGGGGGACTTGAGAGTTGTTCCCTACAAGCACCACACCTCTCTTAGTGATGTAGAATGGTTGGTAGCCAGAGAAGTTGGCCAAAGTCACTCCAAATTCTCTCAGCAAATGTGCATTGGTGGAACAGATGGTCCACAATTTTAATTGCCAAATAGTAGATAACACTTGTCATGGTCCGCAATTTAATACACCTTCTCTCAAGAGTAAAATTTTATTTTTTCATCCTTGAAGAGATTAATTTTTCATGGACATATGATCTTCGAGAAGAGCTGGGACACCTGGCAGTGTAGACCATCCTCATTTAGGAAGCTATAGAATAAGTTTGGTAGAGAACCTACCACTGGATGTGAGACACCACCATTTTGTATCTTCTCCTTCAACATTTTGGGCATTAATCCTCCTTTTAGGACACCCCATCCTCCTTGGTCTTTTGACTTGGATATATGAGATCGCAATATGTGTCGGCAGTTTGAGCATTCAAGCTCTTTACCTTTCCATAAGAAGTCCCTATGAGTTTTGTTTATGTCATGAATAACACATTATGAACACTGAAATCCAATAGGTTGGAAGGGTAGAAAGCATTGAGTTGATTAGTGCATGTCATTCTACCACAAATGGACATATATTGGAGCTTCCATAAGGCAAGGCAGATCCTAATAGCATGTGTGAGATATAGCCAGCTCTTGGCAATGGAGGGCTTCCTCTGGATATAGGATCTCCGAGATAGGTGACCAAAAGTTGATCAACTATGTAGTTAAGAGTGTGTGTGTTTGGGCAAGTTTTGGCAACTTGCCTATTTTGAGAGAAAGAGCTCGTAGAGCTATTTTATTGATTAAAAAAAACAGGGTACAATAAGTTTGAGATTATAGACCACCCAACAGGAAATTAAATACACAAAAACAAAGAAAACAAACAAAAAAAAACAATAAAAACAAACAAAACAACAAAACACAACAGACTAAAAGGAAAAACCACTCAATTTAAAGGTCTTCATCAGCCACCTGGCAACGTGCCTATTTTGATGGTGTACAAATAACTTTTGTGGAAGTTGATCAAAAATCCAGATGTACCTTTGAAGAGGTATATAATCAGTTTGAAAATCCTCAAGTCTTCCAATCCTCTTGTCGTGATGAGGAGCAAGTTGTTTGTGTATTGCAAATAACACATCTTCTCATGTATACCAAGAGGAACACCAAGAGGAATGCCTAACACGAGAGCATGGTTGAACATCACACTTAGCATGTCAACAACAAGGATGAAAAGTAGTGGGATAGTTGGTCCCCCTATTGACTCGTCTTTGAAAATAAGACACATTGTGAATTTAAAGCCACTATTTATTATTGATCTCTCCGCTAGCGTCACTATCGTATAATTAAAGTTACACCGCGTGTTAAAAATACTACACCTATTTTCTCGAAAAAGCTTTTCATTAACCAATGGGTAAATTTAATATCGAATGTAAAGAAACGAACAATATCACCAGATTTATATAATATTCTACATTGGTTGCATGACAAATGGGTCCCTGTGGGAGGTGGTGTATCCCTCCCATCCAAGGTCAGATGATCGAGGGTTTCTCAAACCACCTCACAGGCACTCCGAGATCATAGTTCACCATAACTGCATGACTTCCATACATATTTGTCCTTTAATAACGCTTCTCATTTTTGTATAAAAAGGTATAAAACATATAAAAATGCGAGACAAAAGTAAAGATAATTGCAATACAAAATTGCCGCAACAAATAAGAAGCTGTGAGGTACACCATTACAATATCAAGCTAATGGCTAAAGTGTCTTTCAAGCTAAAGTGTCTTTCAAGTGACCTTAGGTGATAATTACCCGAGATGGATAGATCAGTCAAGGAGTACACTAGAACTGATAGTTTTAGCTAAGTTCAACGAACCCGTTATTAAGGGTCTACTCACAAAGGGCATTGATGAGGAAATGGAAAAGTTGAGGCCCCACTTGGTTGCTCCCGTTGACTCCTTATCTAATTTTTTCACATTGGGAGCTGCAATGATCCAATTAAGGGATATGTCAATAATAGTGGGATAACATAAGACCTAAAAATATGGTTGTTCAATCGATTATGATGTTCCAAATAATAGCCTTACACCACAAGCTCCCACGTATTCTAGTGGCATTTTTGTCATGATTGTTCCTCCACAAGGACCACGAAGATGGAATCTCCCTAAGGAAGTGGGGTTGTTCTTTACTGATTGACAAACTGAGGTACGTCTTGATTTATGTTTTAAAAACTGATGAGCACTAGCACGGTTTTGTCAAAGCATCTTCTGTTGAGGCTTGAGCATGATCAGAGTGAGCTGGTGACACTATGCTGCGTGGGACCTGGAAAACAAATTGAGATATGTGATAGTGCGCGAACTGTGAGGCTGGTCAAATGATGCAGTGTTAGGCTCGGGAATTACACTCAATAAGTGACTGTTCACTGGCATGCACATCATGTGTTTGCTTAAATGCTCAGTTAATCAGTTAATGGGATTTCAGCAGAGTTTCATCATCTGTTCTTCTTTGTATTGAGTATTATCTCAATTGCTTGGTTGACTGAGTGTGTTTAGCTTGTGATTGTTATTCTTTTGATACTGACATCTTCGTCCATTCTTACCCTATTGATTCTTGTCATCTTTACATTTCATTGCAGTAATCTTCTTTATTAAGAAAATAAATCAATGATTTGCGAAATATGTAGCTAAGAGATTTCAGTATGTTTTTTTTTATTAAAATAGATAAATCACAGCTTTATAAGATTCCAGTATGTTGGATTTTCATTTTTTTCTTGCACTTAATTATTATTATTGCTCTATCCTTCTTTGTAATAATGACCAATGCATGGCTGATGTTGAAGGGTGGTTCTGAGCCTTACAATTCCTTTCATATCAACGCCTTCTAATTTTTGATGAATCTTGTTCTGAACCTTGCAATTCCTTTCACTGTTAACAAGCTAGCTCTTAACATTGATATAACTTCAATGTTTCTACAGTGGGTACATGGCTCCAGAGAATTGCCATTCGTGGTCAGTGCTCAGCGAAGTCAGATATATTCAGTTTTGGGGTTTTAGCTCTGAAAATACTGACCGGTAACAAGAACAGTATGTTTCTTGAAATTGAACAAGCTGAAGACTTGCCAAGCTATGTTAGTATTGGTAATATCTTAATTTCA
Organism: Dioscorea cayenensis subsp. rotundata; assembly: GCF_009730915.1. NCBI lineage: Eukaryota > Viridiplantae > Streptophyta > Magnoliopsida > Dioscoreales > Dioscoreaceae > Dioscorea > Dioscorea cayenensis. The sequence goes on along the minus strand of NC_052485.1, from coordinate 1,414,780 downwards.
TGTCGTTATCATCTTATGATCAGATAATGATTGACTTTTTTCGTACAACCACGGGAGCATTAGACCAGAGGAACAATTCAGAGATACTAGACTTATCACTGGGGGTGATCATGGCCAATAGGTGAGGCATTGAGATATATTCAGATTGGTTTATTATGCGTTCAAGAAGATCCAGCAAACAGACCCAATATGTCAACGGTGGTTCTTATGCTGAACAGCTACTCTGTGTCCCTCCAAGCTCCTTCCAAAGCCCTGCATTTTGTATCGGACTAAGTGGTGTCATGGAATCAAATGCATTCTTTAAAAAGTTATAGTTCTTCGACTGGTTAATTTGATGGATGGATCATGGATGGATAAATGCATCCCAATGACTCCGAATGAAGTTTCCTACAGAAATGGAGCCCAAACAGATATTACTGCTGAATTCAGCACAGCGTTTCCTTGGTCACTGCCTGGTCTAACACAAATCTGAATGCTTTGCAATTAATTCAAGCTTATGATTAATTACTTATTAATGACTTATGTTTTTTTATAAGGTGGATAAACCACGTTTCATTAGAAAAAAACAGGAATCTACAGAGGTAGACAAAAACAAAAGAGAAGCCAAGGCAGATCACCAGCGGTGGACTAGTCTAAAAGCTAGAAAACAACAACAAAAATAGATAGAAAAATAAGGGGATGGACTAAACTAAAAGCTAGAAAACAACAAAAAAGGAAAGAGAAAAACAAAGGATAGCCCATCATGGTCCTATGGGGAAGTCACATCAAAATGTCTTTAAATGAGAGAATCGTTTGCTAGCCGAAGGAGTTAAGCTGCCAGGGATCCTGCAAACATAAGACTCCTCTTAATTTTGGAAATGTATTATCTTCATTCGCAAGGATATTTGAGAGGCCCATACATATCTTGTGCAGTTGTACTATGTAATTCTAATATTTTCTATTCTCTAGTGAGATTGAATTTCCTGATTGCTTACTAAGCTGATCAAGTCATGTTAATACGATAAGAGCAAAATCATCTATAAGGAAACAAGTTATATATTAAACAATATGTTTAGATATTTGATTAGCCTCTTGACTCTGATGAATACATGCCAAAAATAAATAAGTGCTAATTTAAGTTTAATTTCAGGAGTGTCTTCACTATCATCTAGGTTCAATATCAGACAGGGAAATTTCATTCATGGAGCTGGGATTTGCAAGCTGAGTTGTGGATTCACTGCTGTATCTTCTTTCCACCAACTGGATTTCTGCATTCCCAGAGTGCTCATCTGACTCCCTGATAAAACTACTTCTAGTGAAAAACCCTGGGATCAAAGGCTTTGGAAGAGAAGTGGAATAGGTGCTGCGAATTTTCATAACGGAAGTCATGCTTGGTCTCTTTGTTGGGTCTTCCTGAACGCAAAGCAACCCAATGTGTATGCATCTCTGTACTTGGTCAGCAGGGAATCCCTCTCCAATTCGTTTGTCGGTCAAGACTAATGCTTTCCCTTCATTCCAGTGTTTCCACACCTAAAATTTTGATTTATTTGATTAGTATTCATTATTTTCTTTAAGAGGTGCATCAATTTGGACTTACATCATTTAGAAGGTCAGATGCAGGCTGATATCTCACAATACCTCTGTTTTTTCGGCCAATCACAATCTCCAACACCAGCACACCGTAACTAAAAACATCTGATTTTGGTGAGAATTCTCCGCGCATGAGATACTCTGATGCCATGTATCCACTGCATAGAAAATCAATTATCATCAATCTTTCTTTTTTTTTTTAATTTTTAAATACATTTCATTGCCAAGGATCTATCGTATAAAGTCACCACTTACTGTGTCCCAGCAATTATTATTATTATTTTTTTTTTGAAAAGGTGGATAAACCACTTAGATTAAAAAAAAGGAGTACAGAGGAGACAACCACTAGATGTGGTTTAAAACAAAACAAAAGAGATACAACAGCAAGTCGACAACCACAGGGGTAGAGGCCCCCCAGAGCCAGAAATCCTCAGCAACTAGCTAGAGTCAGGAAAAAAATGTGTCTCCTCAGAAGACCGAGTCTCCCCCAAGTTCGTCACCCTAGAACCAATAAACTCGAGGCTACGTTTGATGATGTTGATGTCAGACTCCATCTTCTCTCTAAGTCCCTCTGAGACAGAAGAGCACCAAGACATGATCATACTAGCAATTTTTAAAATGAGATAGTTTATATTCAAAATATTGGCATTGAATATGCAATTATTCCTAGCAAGCCAAATATTCCAGACAATAGCTTTCGCTACTAAATCCCCAAAGACCCTTTTCTACTAAATCCCCAAATATTCCAGCAATTCTATTTGTGTTCGCTTGAGTTTCATTCATACCGAAATGCTTTGCAAGACCGAAGTCTGAAATTTTAGGGTTCATGTTTGCATCCAGTAAGATATTGCTTGCTTTCAAGTCCCGGTGAATAATCCTTAGTCGTGAATCTTCAATGAAGATAAAGTAATCCTCTAGCAATGCCTTCAATGATCTTGTACCTGCTACTCCAATCGAGTTGCTGGCTTCCATTATCATCTGTTTATAAATGCAATTAAGTTAGTCGAAATTAGTAAGAGACATACTCATAATTGGTATTTATAAGCTACCAAACTCACCAAATAAAAATTTATCAAGGCTACTATTAGTTAGGTATTCATAGACAAGGAGCTTCTCATTATTATCTAAACATCAGCCCAGCAACCTGACAATATTCCTGTGTTGAAGCTTAGCAACAATGGTAACCTCATTCCTTAGCTCCTGCAAACCCTGACCCGAGTTCGCTGAAAGTCTTTCACAGCTATATCTTGTCCATCTTTCAGGGTCCCCTGCATCCATGCATTTAATTAAGTAATATAATATCAGTCGGAGTAGCAGAGAGTGCACTTGTCGGAGAGGATGGAGGCTGAGCGGTATAGCAGACATTGGGATAAGACGTACAAGGCCGAGCGGTAGAGACAGATACCGCAGTCATATGCAAACATGTTGAGGCGACATTAAGTGAGGCCGTAGACAACATCGGATGCTGTCCCGACGGAGCTGTTGAAGAATAAGTCGTTCGAGTTGGCAGCGGAGTCAGTGAAGTTGAATAATAGTACGTCAAGGTTGGCCTTGAATTGTCTCTGGATAGTGTAGTTGGAGCTGGAGTTGCAGTAGTTGAGGAAGGATCTATATGGAAACTATAGGCAACAGACGGAAAGAAGAGGAGGAGGATGAGTATGAGCGCCATTAAAATTTGTCGTGTTGCAAGGTGTTCCAAGGATGTGGCTTGTAGTTGTAGGAGTGCATATATACATGACAAATTATAAAAGCATCTTTGGTGTCAACAAACACGTTTGAATGCTTTCCTGCTCTTTCGGCCTTCTTGTGTTGTCTTAGTTTCTGTTTGTTTTGCGTCTCACTTCTGGTGGTCTCTTTTGTGCTGTTATTATTTTGTTATAATTTCTTGTACTGTTGTTATTTCGTCTGTGTCCCTCTTGTGTGAAAGCATTTGTGGTTTATATATATATTTTTTTTAAAAAAAACAACCAAACACGTTTGGAAAAATGTCACACCTTTTGGTTCATTTTTTTTGTGTTGCTGCCGATTTTTAGGTAAGATTTGATTTTTAAGTTATCTTTTCAATGCTACTATTTTTAAATAGAAAAGAATACTGACCCGTCGAAAGAACAGTAAATTTCTTGAAATTGAACAAGCTGAAGACTTGCCTAGTTATGTAAGTATTTAGTGGTATCTTAATTTCATGGAGACATCATCTTATGATCAGATAAAGATTTGACTTTTTTTCCTACAGCCATGGGAGCATTAGACCAGAGGAACAATTCAGAGATACTAGACCATCACTGGGGGTGATCATGGCCAAGAAGTGAGGCATTGAGATATATTCAGATTGGTTTATTATGCGTTCAGGAAGATCCAGAAAACAGATGCAATATGTCAACGGTGGTTCTTATGCTGAACAGCTACTCTGTGTCCCTCCAAGCTCCTTCCAAGCCTGCATTTTATATCGGACTGAGTAGTGTCATAGAATCAAATGCATTCTCTAAAAAGTTATAATTCTCGACTGGTCAATTTGATAAATGGATCATAGATAGATAAATACATCCCAATGTCTCCAAATGAAGTTTCCTACAGAAATGGAGCCCAAACAGATATTACTGCTGTATTCAGCACAGCGTTTCCTTGGTCACTGTCTGGTCCAACACAAATCTGAATGCTTTGCAATTAATTCAAGCTTATGATTAATTATTTATTACTGACTTATGTTTTTTATAAGGTGGATAAACCATGTTTCATTAGAAAAACAGGAATCTATAGAGATAGACAAATAAACAAAAGAGAAGCCAAAGCAGGTCATCATGGTCCTAAGGACAAGTCACATCGAAATGCCTTTCAATGAGAGAATCGTGGAGGTCGCTAGCCGAAGGAGTTAGGCTGGCAGGGATCCTGCAAACATGTGACTCCTCTTAATTTTAGAGATGTATTATTTTCATTCGCAAGGATATTTTGAAAGGCCCACACATATCTTGTGCAGTTGTACTATGTATTTCTAATATTTTCCATTCTCCAGTGAGATAGAATTTCCTAATTGATTACTAAGCTGATCAAGTCATGATTTTAAGTAAGATAAGAGCAAAATCAACTATAAGGAAACAAGTTAAATATTAAACAATATGTTTAGATATTTGATTAGCTCTTTTATTTTGTAAAAAATGAATAAACCACATTCATTCCGTGGAAAAAAAACAAAACCACAACAAAAAGCTCAAACTACAACATGTAGCTCAGACAGAGAATAGACTTTTGATTAGCCTCTTGACTCTGATGAATACATGCCAAAAGATAAATAAGAGCTAATTTAAATATAATTTCAGGCGTGTCTTCACTATTATCTAGGTTCAATATCAGACAGGGAAATTTCATTCATGGAGCTGGAATTTGCAAGCTGAGTTGTGGATTCACTGCTGTATCTTCTTTCCACCAACTGGATTTCTGCATTCCCAGAGTGCTCATCTGACTCCCTGATAAAACTACTTCTAGTGAAAAACCCTGGGATCAAAGGCTTTGGAAGAGAAGTGGAATAGCTGCTGAGAATGTTCACAACCGAAGTCATGCTTGGTCTCTTGGTTGGGTCTTCCTGGACACAAAGCAACCCAATGTGTATGCATCTCTGTACTTGGTCAGCAGGAAATCCCTCTCCAATTCGTTTGTCGGTCAAGACTAATGCTTTCCCTTCATTCCAGTGTTTCCACACCTATAATTTTGATTTATTTGATTAGATTCATTATTTTCATTGAGGCATGCATCAATTGGAGCTTACATTGTTTACAAGGTCAGATGCAGGCTGATATCTCACAACACCTCTGTTTTTTTGGCCAGTCACAATCTCCAACACCAGCACACCGTAACTAAAAACATCTGATTTTGGTGAGAATTCTCCTCGCATTAGATATTCTGGTGCCATGTACCCACTGCATAGAAAACCAATTATCATCAATCTGTTTTCCATTTTTAAATACACTTCATGATCATAGATCTATCATATGAAGTCTGTGCTTACTGTGTCCCAGCAATTCTAGTTGTGTTCGCTTGAGTTTCGTTCAAACCAAAATGCTTTGCAAGACCAAAGTCAGAAATTTTGGGGTTCATGTTTTCATCCAGTAAGATATTGCTTGCTTTCAAGTCCCGGTGAATAATCCTTAGGCGTGAATCTTCATGAAGATAAAGCAATCCTCTAGCAATGCCTTCAATGATCTTGTACCTGCTTCTCCAATCTAGTTGCTGACTTCCATTATTATCTGTTTATAAAATGCAATTAAGTTAGTTAAAATTAGTAAGAGTCATACTCATAATTAGTAAGCATAATACCTGAATTGGTCTCTCTACTTTTCTCTTTTTTTTTTGGTCCTTCTACTTAAAAATGCACCTCACTAATTTCTCTACTTTTGAAAATGATCCAATTTAGTCCCTTTACCCTTAATCTCTTCGCATATAGTCACTCTCTACTCTTAAAAATATAGCCAATAATTAGTCTATTTTAGAATGGAAGGACTAAGTAGAACAATTTTCAAGAGTAGAGAGACTATTGAGTAGAGGGACCAAAAGGTAAGAGAAAAATAGAAAAACCAATTCTGGTATTATACCTAATTAATATTTATAACTAGGTACCAAACTTACCAAATAAAAATTTATCGAGGCTACTATTAAAAAGGAATTCATAGACAAGGAGCTTCTCATTATTATCCAAACAGCAGCCCAGTAACCTGACAAGATTCCTGTGTTGAAGCTTAGCGACAAAGATAACCTCATTCCTTAGCTCCTGCAAGCCCTGACCTGAGCTCGCTGAAAGTCTTTTCACAGCTATATCCTGTCCATGTTTCAAGGTCCCCTGCATCCATGGGTTTAATAAAGTAAAATAATATCAGTTAGGGTTTTAACAAAAGATCACACATCATCACTTCAAAAATCACACATCTTTTTACCTTATAAACTGATCCAAATCCTCCTTGTCCTAGTTTATTTTGGTTAGAGAAGTTATCCGTGGCATCCCTGAGAGTACTTAATTCAAACCATTTAGATTCTGCACTTGTAAAATCTGTTTCATCATCTTGAAGATCACGTAAAAATATGAGTTTTCTGAATTTTCTCCTTTTCTGCCAACAGAAGTAAATGACAGAGACGAGCCCAATGGCAACAGTCAAAGAAATGACTACAGCGAGAACCGTCTTCATTGTATCATTAAGGTTTCCTGCCGAGAAGAGTGACAAATTCAATTAAAGCTGACACAAAGTTTTGCAGCATGTATTTTGAAATGCCATTACTTTACCTTGATGCAAAGTTACCTCACTGGGATAACTGCCTGTCAGCGGCGGAGGCGGCTGTGCCAAGATGGGATAGATCTCGAATCTAACTTGGCAGGTCACAGAGAACACTCGGCAACCTTTTGAATAGCCATATTCCAGTACAAGCGGAAGAGCATAATTCAAACATGTGGAACAGCCAGCATCAGTTAGATCCCGAGTGCAACTTGCCCACCCGTAGATGTTCCCAGTTATGGAGTCGTTGACAGATGCCGAAGCGAATCTAGTCACTCTCATGGGGGCTTTGGACGTCACTTCGTGCATCAGTTTCCTTAATGGCTCTCTAAACACTGTCGGATTGGAGACGTTGTTGTCATTGTAAAAGGTTGTGAAGTTGAGATAGACCTGGGAGAAAAAGTGGCGGTCAGAGTAGCGGAGGTCGCAGTTGTTGGAGAGGATGGAGTTCGAGCGGTATAGCAGGTATTGGGATAAGGCATGCAATGCCAAGCGGTAGAGACAGATACCGCAGTCGTACGCGGACATGTCGAGGCGACACTGAGCGAGGCCGTAGACAATGTCGGGTGCTGTCCCGACGGAGTTGTTGAAGAATGAGTTGTTCGAGTTGGCGGTGGAATCGGTGAGGTTGAATAGTAGTGCGTCGAGGTTGGCCTTGAATGGGCTCGGGATGGTGTACTTGGAGCTGAAGTTGCAGTAGGCGATGAAGCCATATCTCTGGATATCATAGGCTTCAGACGGAAAGAAGAGGGGGAGGAGGATCATGATGATCAGTATGAGAGCCATTAAAATTTCTTATGTTCCAAGGACGTGGCTTATAGTAATACATACATGCATCACAAACTATAAAAGCATCTTAGATGTCAACAAACACGTTTGAAAGATATTACCCATTTGTCTCATTTTTTGTGTTGCCCATTTTAAGGTATAATTACCCATTTGTCTCATTTTTTTTTTTGTATTTTGCCCATTTTTAAGGTATAATTACCCATTTGCCTCATGTTTTTTGTGTGTTGCTCATTTTAAGGTATAATTTGACTTTTGGGTTTCTTTTCGATGCCATTATTTATATATATATATATAAAAAAGATACCATGCTTTTTTGTTTTTAAAAAAAATTAAACTTCAAATTTATTAAAAAAAAATTGTAGCACAAGAGACTCTTTCCACTAGGTGGTCTAGTGGAAACACAAACATAAACGAAGTGCAAAAAAGAAAAAGTAAGAGGTACAACAATGATGGCATAAAACAAACATATCACCGGACCTCAAGAAGGCACTCTTATCCAGATAATCAATGTGAATATAAAGCCACTATTTGTAAGATACAATGTCACTATTTATTATTATTGTTATTTTTTTAAAAAGGTGGATAAACCACATATTTTAAAAAAGCAACAGAAACAGATAGGGCGAACGCCCCTACAAAACAAGCCGTCAGGGGCAACAGGACACCACAAGCAGTACTGGAACAGTAACCAACAGCAAAAAACCAAAGATACAACCCCCCACAAAAGTGAGGACAAGAACTATGTCCTTAACACACTTCTAAGAAGAGACTACCCCGTGCCCTACTCATAATCCACTTCTGAAGATGTATCGCCACCAGCCCCCTCTCCACAGGAACTAAGAGACTCCAGGCTCTATCGAATCCCAACAATAGACTCCTCTATTTTCTCTCGCGCACTCTCAGCAACTGAAGAAAACTAGGACATCAACAAACGATCAGTTTTCAATACGAGAACGTTTGTAGGCAAGCAATTGGCATTAAAGATACAATCATTTCTAGCGAGCCAAATATTCCACACAATTGCTTTCACAACTAAGTCCCCAACATCCCTACAGTTTGATCGCACAAATGACCTCCAAACACCCCAAACCTCTTGCAAGGACCTAGGCGGCTCAAGGAGGCGCATAAGTCTCACAAAATACTCCCACACCTGTTTAGAGAAGGAGCATTGCAAGAAAAGATGGTCCACCGATTCGATTGTAGTATTACACAGGACACAGGTAGCAGTTGGAAGTCGATTGCAACTCCATTATTATTTATTTTGACGAACAAGTGACAAGCGGCCTCATTTAAAGTGTTGTCAAATGAATAGCCATGGACGACCAGGGGAAATATTTGAACTCTCTCTCTCTCTCTCTCTCTCTCTCTCTCTCTCTCTCTCTTATACTCTTGTGTTCCTTTATTTTATAATTTTTTAGTCAAACGGATCTCTCACACCATGTCATAATTAAAGTTGCATGCACTGAATGTTACACACCTTTGGGACCAAGCCAAACAGAAGTCAGGTCAATATATTCTAACTCTCTCCATCCTTCTTTTTCTCCGTAATGTGAATGTACTAACAAAGATCTCAAACAAACATCTTTGGCACTGGGGGCCAGACAAGCCAACCCATGCATCTTGGGGAAGTTCAAAAAAAAAAAATTTTTTTGAAGAAAGTGGATAAACCACTTATTCATTGCAAAACGGGCCAACCAAATACAAAAAAACAAAAAGAAGGCAGACAAATAAGAAAGTAAAGAGCCCGAATCACCAGAAGTGAAGCACGAGGCTAAGACAAAAAGAGCAAACAGAACAGCCAAAAGGAAACAGAGATGTACATCCAACGAAAAGCATAGGACTCACTTACTGGAGCTGGCTTTTCAAGGGGATAGGACTCCTAGGATCCACGTAAACAAGATTGTGTTTGAGAGGACAGGGACCCTTCTATAGTGTTTTACCACTAGCGCAGCGAGTCCTGCCATCATTGAGAAAAGCGTAGAAGGAGTTAACCGAGAAACCCTTATAACTCCATCTCCAAGATTTAGCATCCCTACTATGGGATAAATCATTAAGCAAAGACCACCGCAAAGTTAGAAGCTCCACAAGGTTCGTGTTCGGATCATATTGCAAACAATTCACAACCAATCTAAGGGGTCACAACATCAAGTGAAGAGGTCAGGCCATTTATCTTTTAAAGTGTAGCCAACTAACCAACATCTAACCAAAATTGAAGTAAGCTTTACCAGTGGTAAATTTTTGGATGTGTTGTATGTCATATATACCATCCATCATCTGGTTGATGATCTTGTTGAACAAAATCAGTTTAGTTATATATGTTGTTGGTGTTATAGATGCAAATGATTCTAGTGTTGTTGGTTGACAACATCATGTCCTTGTTGGAATAGCCAAGGAGGCAATGGCCGTACTAAATGCTGCCGACCTTATTATTGGGGCACAACTGGAGAGTTTTGCAACAAAAGTGAGGCAGTTCCGACATATATATGCTGGTGTTGGTGTCGCTTTGTCAAAGGAGAAGGCCTTAGGTCTAGTCTGTTAAGTCAGTCCATTGTGTCACTTCGTAAAAACAATACTCGGAGCCACTGGAGGAGAGGGATGATATATAGGAGTACTATAAGGTTAATTGGATTTATATTTGTTATGGTGTTCCTGTAGTATTCCTTGCATACTAGTTCTGCTAGAGCAGAAGAGACATAATAGTGGTAGTAGTAGGATTGGAATAAGAGCTGACAGAGAAGAATTGAGACAATTTAAATGGTATTTGAGAAGAGACATGACCGGGGAGTTCTTTTAGAGTAGGATATGATCAGTTAAGAAAAAATAAATGTTTGAAGTTGATTCAATGCTAATCGTTGTTGTTGTTTTTTTTAACAAATGCGACAAGCATGGTTAATCAAAGAGACTTGCGCATAGGTCAAAAAATTGAAAGTCCAGCCCACATGCCCTCACCTAACGACACGGGCTGCCGACTATAAGCCTAAATTTAGAATCGGAGATCCGTTACCACCACTATATTCAGTGAAACTCGAACTCAAAACACTTGAACATCTCACACTCTTCTGGCAGTGGGAGCCAATGTCATTGGGCTATGAAACCTTTGATCATGAGCACGGACTATTTTTGTGTTTAGTACAGCTATGAGGTTGTTGCTATTTTTTTTTAATAAAAATAGATAAATCACAAGTTTATTAGATAGAATAGGTACAAACACATGAAAATGTGAGAGATAAGTAAGGATAATTGTAATACAAAATTAACCAAATGGCCAATTCGAAGTGAAGACATGAGAAATGTACTCATGTTTTCCTATATCTTTCTTTCGTCTTCATCTATCATCCTAAATATTGATCATATGATTCTTTCATGGCTAAATGCAATCTTGGATTCCAAGAAAGCAAGACTGGAGGAGCCCGTAGAGAAAGTTAGAAGAAGCCTGGAGTTCCTCACCACCAGGGCAACAGATGCTAATGCCCTAGCAGCGCACACTCTCCCACAAGGTAATGGCTAGTCTTCTATTCGTTGTTTTTACCTAGGAGGCTCTTCTCTCTCCCCCTAGGGTTCTTTACCTCTTCTTGCTTTCCCATTGCTGGAGGATTTTTTCTTCTTTTAGTTGTTCTCTTTTTGTAGCGGTTCGGCCGCAAGAATTGTTCTCTGTTCTTTTGTTTTAATATTTGTGATTTATCCATTTTTTTTTAAAAAAATCTGAAGTGGGGCACAATAGTAAAATATCAAGTTCACAACTAGATTATATTGCACGTGACACCAGGAGATGACCACCCAGGATGTATTAATTCGTTGAGGAGACACTAGGACTAATAGTGTTAGGTACTTTCAACGGATCCATTATTCGGGGTCAGTTAACCGAATGCAACATTAATGAGGACATGGAGAAAGTTGAGGCTATATTTTGATTGCTAATGTTGACTCCTCCAACCTAATTATCTTCACATTAGAAGTTGCAAAACTCCTTTGTCCAAAAAATTTGAAGAAATCCAAAAAAAAAACACATGTTATTCATTTTGACTATAATAAAAAAATTGGAAGAACACAAGACTTTAAATTATAGTCGTTTCACACCAGTTAGATGTTCAAATAATTGCCTTAGACCACAAGCCTGCTCTTATTCTAGTGGCATTTGTCGTGATTGTTCTTCATGAAGACAACGAGGATTAGATCTCTCTGAGGAAGTGAGGTTGTTTTTTTCCGAATGACAAACTAAGGTCTTGATTGATGTTTTGGAAAAAAAAAGGCAACATGTCAACCATTGGATAACCCAATGGTATAACACAAAAATGCTAAGAAGGAGAGCAAGGGTTCGAATCCTTCCCTCGGCAGTACTGTTCATGCACTATTTATGTACTGTACACTCAGGTCCAATAGTATTCATCAGTACTATTTATGAGCATGAGTGTGGGTCCTCTGTGAGTGAAACAGTAGTTTCACCCCTCCAAAGTTGCAGGGCAAGGGGATTTTTCAAAAAGCTTTGTAAACTACCGTAACTAGTGCACCTCCGTACTTGTCTATCCCTTTAATAATCCCTTAAATGGGTGGCGCTTGTCACCTATTAGTAAAAAAAAAAAAGACAACACAGTTAGGATGGCATTGTCAAAGCATTTTCCTTCATTTATTTTTATTGAAAAGGTAGATAAACAACTTGCATTAAAATAAAAGGTGTACATCATACAAAAAGAAGCCCCAAACACAACTTAACAGCAAATTTTTGAGGAGGTCACTGTGTTATAGCTGATTTTCATTTTGATGATTGTGTTTCAATTTATATCTTTTTTGTTATCATGTATTAATTTCTTTTCACTTGACGGTCACTCATGGATTTCTGACCAATTTTGACTGACATGGTAGCTGGAGATGCCACATCACACTATTTTAAAGATTGTTCCATCCCAGCTTTAGAGGACACAGTCTAGCTAGGCTATGACAACACTTTTATATAATGTGATATGGCATCTCCGGCTGCCACGTCAGTCAAAATTGGTCAGAAATCCATGAGTGATCACCCGATGAAAAGAAATCAATACATGATAACAAAAAATATATAAATTGAAACATAGTGATCAAAATAAAAATCGGTCATAACATAGTGACCTCCTCAAAAATTTACCCCACAACTTGATAACAAAAAAAAAGAAGCAAAGAGTACATGACAACAAAAGAGATAAAAGATGATAGGAAAATAGAAAAGATGGAGGATCTACTAGGGGTGGATCAACATACAATAACGATAAAAAAGAAATCCTGGGAAAACCATGTGACAAAATGAACTCTAAGATAAATGCTAGCTTGCCCGTGTCTTGAGTGAAAACCTCATAGCCAGTGGTACTTACTCCAGTTGATAATGAATAGGAACTCATAAATTTGAAACTATGCTAGACTGTCTCTATGGAATCCTCTAGCTTCGTCCTCTTTCCTTCTGGTGCTACAAAGAATCACAAAAGGAGCATATGAACAATGTTTAAGATAATTAAAGGCAGATGCAAAGATTTATTATTAAAGATGCATGCATTCCATTCTAGCAAATTTTCCAAGTGATTTCTTAAATGAACAAATCCCCGAATTCCCATACAGAAGGCTACAGAGTGAATCTCCACGAAAACCACACTTTCGGGAGAAAAGAAGGAACAATTGGCCCCAAATCTGTTCTATAAAATCACAATGAAGAAATAGTTGGTCCACAGATACTCCCACTGAGTGGCACAATACATGTTGTAGTGGCAAAATGTTACATCTTCTCTTAGCCAATTTTTTAAGAGTTAGAATTTTGTTTTTCCAAGCTAGCTTATTGAAGAGGTTGATCCTTTTTTAGGCAAATAGATTTCCAGAAGTGACTAATCATCTGGCAACGAAGACCTTTGTCGTTCCAAAAATGGTAAAAAGATTTAACAGTGAACCTACTAGTCAAAGTAAGGCACCCCCACTTTATATCTCTATCTTCAGTGGTATGCATAAGAAACCTTAAATAGTACTCATTGACATCTGGATCCAACATCAAAGGGTTCATGGTCAGTAGATGAGCTAGCTCTCTTTCCGTACACTAAGGTTGTTAGGAGACACTGAAAACATTTGGCCATATATACATAGGGGCGAGACTATTAAACCAACGATTCACCCAGAATAGAGTAGTGGCCCCATCCCTTACAACTTGATGTATACATCCCTTCAAAGCTGGCAAGTCCATTCTTATCCTATTTAGTCTTATCCTTCTACATTTCATTGTAATGATCTTCATTATTAAGAAAATAAATCAAAATTTATATTACATCTATAATCTTCTTTAATTAAAAAATTTAAATAAATTATATTCCCTTAATTAAAAAGTATGGATGATTACTACCCTTGGAAGTGGATCGTATTTTAAACTTAATTTAAATTAATCACACCATATAGTATGGCAGTCTTTAATATAATGTTTCTGTTTTATTTAATAAATGATAATTTATTTATTTAAGAAAATGACAACACATAGAAAGGGCATATCCAATTTTTTTAAGCATGAAAGATGCTTTAACATATGTGACCATATATAAATACCTTTGTGTTTTTACCATATATATATATATGTGTGTGTTTTGATAAAGGTGGATAAGCTACAACTTTCAACTAATATCATAAGAGAATTTGATCCTTAATTAGCCTCTCACTTGTAGTGTGTCACTTTTTATTTTTATTTTTTTCTTTTGTGAAAAAAATGATTAAATCACATGCATTAAGAATAAGATAAAACAAAGGTACTCAGAGTGGACAATAGATGAATAGACTACAATATCAAAACATCAGAAAAAAATAACAGGGAAGAAAAAAGAACATTAGAAATTATAAGTGCTAACTATTCCATCAGAAAGCCACTCGAAATTTTATTTTAGACTCCTCGAAAAAAAACTTTCTTCTGGGCAGGGATCAATCCCATTCTACCTTAATTTAGATAATGTATCTCCAAACATATGAGAAATGGCGTCAGTATGTCTTTATGGTACGATCGATTGTTTGAAGGGTGAACTCTTAAAGATACTTAGCCTGCTCTATTCACTGATTACGCATATCCTTGTATAACTTTAAGACAATTCATTGAATTAAATTCCCTAGAGAACCTCTTTCTCACAGCTTCAATAAACAATATTTCAATATTATTGAGCTCAATTCCAGATTGCTCTAACATCCAAGAGGATACACATACTTGGTCTCTAGAAAAAAAAATGAAATCTTCTCTACTAAATCTTTTTACAAGTTGTTAATAGATGGATGGGTTCGAAGTCCAATTTATTCCCAGTTCTGAAAAATCAAATGCCCAAACAAAATCACTCTAGTCTGCTAGTTAGTCTGGGAGGACAAAATTCTCACATTATCCAACCTTTTCAAGAAAGGGTGTAATATAATTGCCACAAATACTTCCATTCTTTATAACAAAAACTCAAATACTGTGGATCATCTTTTCCTTGATTGCGAATACTCGGAGAGAATTTGGTCATTCTTTAGACAAATTTTTAACGCCCACTTTTCTCCTCCTTCAATCTCCAGTATTTGGACCTCTTGGATACCTTCTTTAAATTCTAATTGCCGGATCATTTGAGATCACAGTTCCAAAGCAATTATCTGTAATATTTGGTTGGAGTGAAATAATCGAATTTTTCAATTTAATTGCTTACCCTTACATTCTATTTTATTCAAGACTGCTAATATACTTCTATCTTGGTTTTTTGCAGCTCCAGATTCATCTCAGCAAACCAACCTTAAAGCTTCTCAAAGGATAAAATGCTCTCTCGACTTCTTAAGCGCCAGGTCTACAGATCACACCGGCGACCTAGAGATCAACCTCTCCCGGGAGTAATCCACTCTCTTCAGTAGTTAGGGCAGGCCTGTGTCTCCAAGCGGTAGTCTTCGCCTACCCAACTCCCTCTCTTCTTTTTTATTTCTGTTCTTGCTCCTTTTGGGTTTGAGGTATTAGTCTGTTTTCGTTGTTTTGGTCTGCTATGTTACTTTTCAGTGTTTGTCCTGTTCTTTTGTCTTTTTTTTTTTCAATAAAGCTATGGTTTTTCCACATTTATTAAAAAAGAACAAAAGAAACACCATGGATCTCTAGGGAGTGGGAAAGCCTTCCTAGCTGGCTTAGTTGAGTCTTCCAACTTGGCTATCTTGCCATTTAGGGATTTAGGAAGTGACTAGTACTGACACTCTTTGTGGTACTCTGTCCTGATTTTTGACCTCAGGCCTTTTTAGGTTTCTTGTGTATGCATTAGGGGCAAAATGGTCATTTTGCACTAGTGAGCATATTTGCATGACTCGCACGATGGGTGGTGGGTGAAAACCGACCCGAAACCAGGGGGCAAAAGCGGTCTTTTGGACCCTTTTTTCAATATCTTTTTCTCGTATGAGGGGCATTGTGGTCATTTCCATGTTTTTCTTTTTAAAAAGAAAAATCTGAGAATTTAGAGAGGGTGAAGCACGTGGCAAACTTGCTTCTAGCCCATTCTTTTTCTTTCTTCTAAGCCTTTCCTTCTTGTTTTTCCTTCTTCGACCCGAGAAAAATTTTGGAAATAAAAATTACGTCGAGGCGAGTTATTTTAGCGAATCAACGCTTCTATCTCCTTCCTCTCATTACCCTAAGCTTGGTAAGGCTTCGATTTAAGGTTTTCTCCTTATATTTTCTTCGTATTTAATTATTTTTGAAAATTCTTGAAACCTTGGAAATTGATACTTGTTTGAGTTGTTTTTGGACTCAAATCGAAGCCCTCGATCTTGAGATTCATGTATGCGTATGTTTGTGAAGAAATTTTGCAATTTGGAGTTGTAAATCAGTCGTTAAACCATTAATTAAGTCGCGGTTTACTGTAGCAAAAAAACCGCTAGTTACTGTAGCAACTCAGAAAAACACTGTAGCACCGAAATTTTTGACCCTTTACGGTATTTCTTTGATCCACATTGAAGCTCTTCTTACCCTGAACTCATTGGAACTAGTTTTACTCCATTCGAGATCGTTTGGATCCAAAAATTACGATGTTTTGCCCTAAAACCCTAATGTTTTGTATTAGACATGTATAATTGTATTTTTTTATACATTTTTCTTGTGATTATCATTATTATGTTCATTAGAATTTGGATTCCCCTGCTTGTATCTAGGTGGTGAAGCATCCTCCAAGGGGAAGGAAACCGCCAATCGGTGTCATGGCGTCTCCATGCGAGGCAACATGTTACGTGAGTGGGTTATGTTGAGTGCACAATTCTAATTGAGTATCGAAAAATACTTTTATTTGTTTTTACGAAATGATTTTTCATGGCTTTATCATGTTTTCAAATCACTAGCTATAGGGAGAAAAGAAAGTGTAGATGACCACTAGAGACTATGGTTTTATTTAAAAATGACTTGTGGTTTACTCTACGAAAAAAATCATGAGAAAGCTTGTTAATGTTGTACTTGCGTTAGTTGAAATTGAACTTGAGGATATACATGCTTGGTGGATGAATGGAAATTGCTGATTATTACAACAAGTTCATGGAGCTTATGGGTTATAAGTAAAAATTGATTATGTATGTTCAAAGGATGATTTAATCTCCCTAATGATGCATAATTTCGAAGTTTTGAGGCATGATGTGATAAACATGGTACATGGAACCTGATGAAGTCTTGAATGCTAAGGTATATGACTACACTCGGGTATATTGGAATTGGAATAACTTGTGGAACCTTATATATGATTTTGGCTAGTCGATGAGATTTATGCTAATATATTCTTTGTAATATCTCGAGAACCATGGGTGACATAATAACACTTATGTTGTAGGATTCTCACAAATTGATGAGGTTTGTTCTTGTGAACATAGTGTAGGGTGCTTAATTGTAGTTTGATCATATCGGGATATACATATGTATATATATATATATCGGGTGGATGCCAATGATTATGATTATTATTCTAAATGGAATTTATTTAGATGGTTGATGATGAATAGCTTGAGCTATATATGTGACAAGTGTTGAATTGCAAAGACCGAATATTCCCCGTGAATTTTTTTAATAATAGTTTGATTTAATACATCCTTAGAGGAGATAGTCAACTTGTGAGTATTTTGACAATGAAATTATTATAGATGAAGTAAATATTAATGTTGAGGTAATGACACTATGATAAGGATCTAAAAACATTGTTGAGTATAAGAGAGGCTCGAATAGTAAAGACTTGTGAAAAGTAAATACCGATGATGTGTAAAAGTAGGATTTAATCAATGTGTATATTGACATGTGTAAATATATGTGATGAGATGAACATATTTTCATGACTTGTAAAGTATTTAGAGGTTGTGATTGACTAGACCTTGGGGATTAATCTTGTACTTTGAGGAAAAAAATTAGTGAGTCAAGAAAGAGAAAGTTTGGAATGATCCTAAGTAACTTGAGGGTTTAACTAGACCAAAAACCATGTTTGTTCTGACGACTTTTTATTGTATTTCAAACTTAATGTTTCTTTTCTACACTATTGGCATCTACTTTTAGAAATGGTTTGTAAAACTTTTCACTTGTATAAGCATGCTTTTGATATTTATGGTTATGAAAACAAAAGGGTTTTTATTTCTGAATGGCATGTTCTTCTAGATTGTGGATATTATAATGCGTTTAATATTGGCTGGTTTTATTGTCTAAAGCAATGCTTCAAAGTTTCGCATATTATTGTGTTATTCTTGGCATTTGGACAGAAATGTTTTTGAATGTATTGGCACATCGGGATTGGAATATTTTTTGAAAGTTTACATGCATTGCTATGCTTTGGCTTTGGATTTGTGGAAATAGTGTTTATTCCCGATATGTGAATGCTTGTCCTGGATAAGGACCCCCGTGACATGAGTGATGCAGATTGTATTATTGCTACGACTATATGTTGGTTTGGATGGTGACGGCGGGCTAAGGCCCGACTATCGCGATAGTGGGTCCCAACGGGCCAGCCTTTAGAGGTGGCGCTGTGGACTCGGGTGTTGATTTTGTCCGGATCGGTGGGAGCGTAGAGCCTCGATTGGATGATACATCGGGATCCCGGGTCACCACACGGGACCGGTGGGCCAACGTCAAGGGTGCGAAGACTTTTCGACGGCTCTCAACTTAGTCGCGACGGCGGCTAAAGTTAGAGAGAGTGTTTTAGGCCATTGTTTATTTGATCGAGACGAAATTTCAATATTTGAGGAAAATTCTATTTTCTTGCAATTGGTATATTCGAAGTGTGATCTTTTACATAGCATGTTTGATATCTTAATGTTTTTCGAACATATATCATGCAGAATTGAGGATTTGTGATTATCGAGGATTTTATTTATTTAAGTTGGTTTTTCTACTCATTTTGGGAAATTATATCCAAGCATTTGTTTTATACATGTTGATGTTTTGTCTATACTCGTGAGAATTTATGTTTTGGTTTCTAAATACCAAGGTTTCATATCCTGTATTTCCATTGTGTTGCAAATGTGAACGCTCCAGCTCATTTATGTTATTGTAGAATGTGCTTATCGGAATTTCATCGATTTGTTTTTGATATTCTCATTAGATTTGTGCTAACCCATTCACCGGGTGACTATGGTTACTCACCCCTCCTCCCTTCCAGTGTTTTTAGTGGTTTGGGTCGTCATAGCGAGGCGAGTGTTAGCGCTTTGCATTCCAAGTCGGTTGTTTATTTCATCGTTAATCGAGTTGCATTGTATGATTGCAGTGGATCCACTG
Organism: Dioscorea cayenensis subsp. rotundata; assembly: GCF_009730915.1. Classification (NCBI taxonomy): domain Eukaryota; kingdom Viridiplantae; phylum Streptophyta; class Magnoliopsida; order Dioscoreales; family Dioscoreaceae; genus Dioscorea; species Dioscorea cayenensis. The sequence continues at coordinate 1,395,454 of NC_052485.1, read as the reverse complement.
GTGTTCTTAACTCTGTAACTGTGATTTGTATATCTTTCACTTTACGGTTGACTCTTCGAGTGAAAGTTTTGCTTTTGGTACCTTTATTATTGTGGTGTTGTTTAGCAGGAGTTTGTGAGCCTTGCGATGACTCGAGGGTTGAGTGGTGTGTGTCCCTCCTCGGGATCGTCGCGGCGGTTGTCACGTGGCGGGCCTGCGGGTCGGGACGTGACAATTTTATTGGTATCAGAGCTATTGGTTAAACTGATAGCCATCTTTTGTTCTTGTCTTCGATCGTCTCTTGTAGTCGTTAGTGGATCCACTTAGAGTCAAACATGTAGCATAGATGCATGTTGAAACTTGGTTTAAGTATTGTTCGGGTGATCTGTTCAGTTGGTGTTGCTAGCACAATGCTTGCTTACGCGTCTTAGGGTAGTTGCTCCCGCCCATCTAGAGTTGAGGTCACTTGGAAATTTTGAGGACAAAATTTTTTTTTAAGGAGGGTAGAATGTGGTACTCTGTCCTGATTTTTGACCTCAGGCCTTTTTAGGTTTCTTGTGTATGCATTAGGGGCAAAATGGTCATTTTGCACTAGTGGCATATTTGCATGATCGCACGATGGGTGGTGGGTGAAAACCAGCCAGAAACCAGGGGCAAAACGGTCTTTTGGACCCTTTTTCAATATCTTTTCTCGTATGAGGGCATTGTGGTCATTTCCATGTTTTCTTTTAAAAAAGATCTGAGAATTTAGAGAGGCTGAAGCACGTGGCAAACTTGCTTCTAGCCCATTCTTTTCTTTCTTCTAAGCCTTTCCTTCTTGTTTTTCCTTCTTCGGCCGAGAGAAAATTTTGGAAATAAAATTCGTCGGGCGAGTTATTTTGGCGAATCAACGCTTCTATCTCCTTCCTCTCATTACCCTAAGCTTGGTAAGGCTTCGATTTAAGGTTTTCTCCTTATATTTTCTTCGTATTTAATTATTTTTGAAAATTCTTGAAACCTTGGAAATTGATACTTGTTTGAGTTGTTTTTGGACTCAAATCGAAGCCCTCGATCTTGAGATTCATGTATGCGTATGTTTGTGAAGAAATTTTGCAATTTGGAGTTGTAAATCGTCGTTAAACCATTAATTAAGTCGCGGTTTACTGTAGCAAAAACCGCTAGTTACTGTAGCAACTCAGAAAACACTGTAGCACCGAAATTTTTGACCCTTTCTGGTATTTCTTTGATCCACATTGAAGCTCTTCTTACCTTGAACTCATTGGAACTAGTTTTACTCCATTCTGAGATCGTTTGGATCCAAAATTACGATGTTTTGCCCTAAAACCCTAATGTTTTGTATTAGACATGTATAATTGTATTTTTATACATTTTCTTGTGATTATCATTATTATGTTCATTAGAATTTGGATTCCCTGCTTGTATCTAGGTGGTGAAGCATCCTCCAAGGGGAAGGAAACCGCCAATCAAGCATGCGCGTCTCCATGCGAGGGCAACATGTTCTCGTGAGTGGGTTATGTTGAGTGCACAATTCTAATTGAGTATCGAAAAATACTTTTATTTGTTTTTTTCTCGAAATGATTTTCATGGCTTTATCATGTTTTCAAATCACTAGCTATAGGAGAAAAGAAAGTGTAGATGACCACTAGAGACTATGGTTTATTTAAAATGACTTGTGGTTTACTCTCCGAAAAAAATCATGAGAAAGCTTGTTAATGTTGTACTTGCGTTAGTTGAAATTGAACTTGAGGATATACATGCTTGGTGGATGAATGGAAATTGTCGATTATTACAACAAGTTCATGGAGCTTATGGGTTATAAGTAAAAATTGATTATGTATGTTCAAAGGATGATTTAATCTCCCTAATGATGCATAATTTCTGAAGTTTTGAGGCATGATGTGATAAACATGGTACATGGAACCTGATGAAGTCTTGAATGCTAAGGTATATGACTACACTGGTATATTGGAATTGGAATAACTTGTGGAACCTTATATATGATTTTGGCTAGTCAGTGAGATTTATGCTAATATATTCTTTGTAATATCTGAGAACCATGGGTGACATAATAACACTTATGTTGTAGGATTCTCACAAATTGATGAGGTTTGTTCTTGTGAACATAGTGTAGGGTGCTTAATTGTAGTTTGATCATATCGGGATATACATATGTATATATATATATATATATCGGGTGGATGCCAATGATTATGATTATTATTCTAAATGGAATTTATTTAGATGGTTGATGATGAATAGCTTGAGCTATATATGTGACAAGTGTTGAATTGCAAAGACTGAATATTCCTGTGAATTTTTAATAATAGTTTGATTTAATACATCCTTAGAGGAGATAGTCAACTTGTGAGTATTTTGACAATGAAATTATTATAGATGAAGTAAATATTAATGTTGAGGTAATGACACTATGATAAGGATCTAAAACATTGTTGAGTATAAGAGAGGCTCGAATAGTAAAGACTTGTGAAAGTAAATACCTGATGATGTGTAAAGTAGGATTTAATCAATGTGTATATTGACATGTGTAAATATATGTGATGAGATGAACATATTTTCATGACTTGTAAAGTATTTAGAGGTTGTGATTGACTAGACCTTGGGGATTAATCTTGTACTTTGAGGAAAAATTAGTGAGCTGAAGAAAGAGAAAGCTGGAATGATCCTAAGTAACTTGAGGTTTAACTAGACCAAAAACCATGTTTGTTCTGACGACTTTTTATTGTATTTCAAACTTAATGTTTCTTTTCTACACTATTGGCATCTACTTTTAGAAATGGTTTGTAAAACTTTTCACTTGTATAAGCATGCTTTTGATATTTATGGTTATGAAAACAAAAGGGTTTTTATTTCTGAATGGCATGTTCTTCTAGATTGTGGATATTATAATGCGTTTAATATTGGCTGGTTTTATTGTCTAAAGCAATGCTTCAAAGTTTCGCATATTATTGTGTTATTCTTGGCATTTGGACAGAAATGTTTTTGAATGTATTGGCACATCGGGATTGGAATATTTTTTTTTTGAAAGTTTACATGCATTGCTATGCTTTGGCTTTGGATTTGTGGAAATAGTGTTTATTCCCGATATGTGAATGCTTGTCCTGGATAAGGACCCTGTGACATGAGTGATGCAGATTGTATTATTGCTACAGCTATATGTTGGTTTGGATGGTGACGGCGGGCTAAGGCCCGACTACTGCAGTAGTGGGTCCCAACGGGCCAGCCTTTTAGAGGTGGCGTTGTGGACTGGTGTTGATTTTTGTCCGGATCGGTGGGAGCGTAGAGCCCCGATTGGATGATACATCGGGATCCCGGGTCACCACACGGGACCGGTGGGCCAACGCTCAAGGGTGCGAAGACTTTTGACGGGCTCTCAACTTAGTCGCGATCGGCGGCTAAAGTTAGAGAGAGTGTTTTTAGGCCATTGTTTATTTGATCGAGACGAAATTTCAATATTTGAGGAAAATTCTATTTTTCTTGCAATTGGTATATTCGAGTGTGATCTTTTTACATAGCATGTTTGATATCTTAATGTTTTTTTCGAACATATATCATGCGTAATTGAGGATTTGTGATTATCGAGGATTTTATTTATTTAAGTTGGTTTTTTTCTACTCATTTTGGGAAATTATATCCAAGCATTTGTTTTATACATGTTGATGTTTTGTCTATACTCGTGAGAATTTATGTTTTGGTTTCTAAATACCAAGGTTTCATATCCCTGTATTTCCATTGTGTTGCAAATGTGAACGCTCCAGCTCATTTATGTTATTAGTAGAATGTGCTTATCGGAATTTCATCGATTTGTTTTGATATTCATTAGATTTGTGCTAACCCATTCACTGAGTGACTATGGTTACTCACCCCCTCCTCCCTTCCAGGTTTTAGTGGTTTGGGTCGTCATAGCGAGGCGAAGTGTTAGCAGTTTGCATTCCAAGTCGAGTTGTTTATTTCATCGTTAATCGATTGCATTGTATGATTGCAAGTGGATCCACTCGGTGTTCTTAACTCAGAATCGTGATTTGTATATCTTTCACTTTACGGTTGACTCTTCGAGTGAAAGTTTTTGCTTTTGGTACCTTTATTATTGTGGTGTTGTTTAGCGGGGAGTTTGTGAGCCTTGCGATGACTCGAGGGTTGAGTGGTGTGTGTCCCTCCTCGGGATCGTCGCGGCCCGGTTGTCACGTGGGCGGGCTGCGTGGTCGGGACGTGACACTCTTCTCTTTTGCTGACCGAGGAGAGGGAGCTTGGTAACCTACCTCCTCTGTCCACCTGGTTGAAGGCTTCTTCTACCTTTCAGTCTTTCTTGTGCTAATGATTATGTTAGGAGCTAGCCTGAAGGATTTTGTCCACTTTAAAGTCATCCTCAGAGTCTTTAGTTATATATGGAGTTGTCCTTCTCCTGCACCTCCTGGGTTGAGTGTTCTACTAGGTCGATATTTTAACACCCATGTCTCTTCCAGGTCATTCTCACAGTCCCAGTAATTCAGTGGGTTGTCTATTGTTAAGCGCATCACCTTATCGATTTCATCTTAATTCATTTTTGCCACCAAGGACCACCTCCCTTTGAATAGTGACATTTATATCCCAGGATAAGGTTCTGGGCTAGGGGGATCTTGATGCATCGTAACAGATGTCTAGGGGACTATCTAGATCCGTTGTGTTATTTTCTGGCAAGGGTTCCCCAAAGTGAACTTGTTTGATAGAGCAGCAGAACTAAATACAAAAATTTGAGTAATTAATTTGGACTCAGGCCCATTAATTTGTTGATTTGGACCAAGACCCATTTGTTTGAGTTGAATTGGGCTCAGACCAATTTGTTTGGTGGATTTGGGCCGATTAGTTTGATGAGTGTGTTCTGGTTGGACTTCTTTAATTAAGACTTGGTTCAGTCATATTAAATTGGAGTTGATTAGGCTCCACCAGAAATTTTTGTGACAACACAATGTATAACTTCCTTGAATTCAGTCTTTAACAAATACATTATTCTGGAATTATTTTCCTTCGTTCTCAAATGCCCTCGATGGAGCAGAGATTCATGTCTTGGGTTTGATGTTCCATTAGTTAGCTTCACTCTGTTTTTTTTTTATATAAAGTGGACAAATCACGGGTTAAATGGCGCACACCACCAAAAATTGATTCTCCGATTTATACGCATTCGGTGAACTCAAGGATTGGATTGCATGTCTACTCCCACAACAGGAAAGTTTTTTGATACCATTGTGTCTAGCATAATTCAAATCTTGGGCAATGAAAATCCTATAAGACTTTTTTCAGGGTGAAATTAGCACTGCAAGACTTAAGCCCTCTTGTTTCTTTTCGTTTGTTCTTGTTTTTTTTTCCTTATTCTTTCTTGAAGGTGGGGGCCTTCACTCATGATTTTAGAGTTAATAAAACATGAATACAATTCAGACAAGCTCCATTATATATAATATTCCATTCATCCGCAAGTTGCTCAAAATTATTTTGTTCTGAAAGACAAAGTTAACTTACTAAGCAATAAGTGCAACAAACCTGGATATCAAGCCCATATTTATCGAGGGTCCATTTCAGAGATAGATACTTCATTTTCAGAGATCATTTGGGCGTGCACTGTATACCCAATGACATCCTCCTCTTTAACAAAATCAAGAACTAAATCCGGTAAGATGAAAAAGGCTGGTGCAGTAGATGTTGGAAGAGGAATGGAATGACTGCTGAGCATGTTCGCAATTGAAGCCATGCTAGGTCTCTTTGTTGGGTCTTCTTGGACACAAAGTAACCCAATGTGGATGCATCTCAACACCTGTTCTTTGATGAATCTGTTACCAAGAATTAGGTCAACCAACTCCAATGCATTCCCTTCATTCCATTGCCGCCAAACCTATGTACACATGGGAAAGATCATTGGAGGAATCATTCAATTTATGTTGTATTAAAATAATCAAAGAGCAAAGTATATCATGCACAAATATGGACACAAATCTTACATGGCTGAGAAGGTTTGTAGTAGGATTTGATTTTTGGAAGTCACTGTTTTTTCTACCAGTTACAATCTCCAAGGCCAAGACACCATAGCTAAAAACATCTGACTTGGTCGAGAATATTCCACGAATGGCATACTCAGGTGCCATGTATCCACTGCACACCGAGGTAACCAACTCAATTTACTGAATTTTTTTGTTTTTTATTTTTTTTAATAGAGAAGAAGCAAGCGATCATTGTTAATTTAGCAAGTGTACTCACTATGTTCCGGCAATTTTTGTCGTGTTTTTATGAGTCTCGTTTGCCCCAAAATGCTTAGCAAGACCAAAGTCAGAAATTTTGGGGTTCATATCCTTGTCTAGCAAAACATTACTAGCCTTTAAATCCCGATGAATAATTCTTAGACGTGAATCTTCATGAAGATAAAGAAGTCCTCGACTGATGCCTTCGATAATCTTATATCTTGTACACCACTCCAATACTTGGCTTCTAAGAGGATCTGTTTAAGAAAGCTAACTAAATTGACAAATCTTAAACCAATCGTCAAAAAGATAGAGTTTGTAACATCATACCAAATAAAATCTTGTCAAGACTCGTATTTGAAAGGTACTCATAAACAAGAAGCTTCTCATTCTCTTCTAAACAACAGCCCAATAACTTTACAAGGTTCCTATGCTGAAGCTTAGCAACAAAAACCACCTCATTCCTGAATTCCAACAATCCTTGCGCGGATGTCCTGGACAGCCTCTTCACGGCAATTTCTTGCCCATCCTTCAATGCTCCCTGCATTCATGTGTCATTCCTAGGTTTATCCTATTAAGAATCTAGAGAAAATTACAACGAACCATCAAAGTCTAACCTTATACACTGGACCAAATCCACCTTCACCCAGCATATTTGCATCAGAGAAGTGATCAGTAGCTTCTCTTAGAGTACTCAAATCAAACAATTTGGACTCTGCACTTGCCAATAGTGTTTCATCTTCAGTTTCAGGAAGGAACACCATCTTCCTACCAGTTCGCCTCCGAAAACCAACATAAATAACAGAGAGAAGCACCATAGAAGCAATGAAAGGAAGGACAACAAAAAGAGCAATCATTCCTGCATGGTTGCTGCTTCCTATAACAAAACAATTGGGTCAATATATGTTGACACTGATTCAAAATTACAGTGGATAAATTATTGTTTGTCATGTTTTTGTTATTAAAGATCATTCTATCTGGTTGAAAACAATCAATATATTTATATTGATAATAGACGATAAACGCTTCTATTTAAATTTATTAAAAAACATATAAATATGCACCATTGACATCGGTTCGTTGACCCCCTAAGAATTTATTAACTGGACTAGATGCTACATGTGACAATGAAAGTCCACCATGTGACACCAAAAGATTACTAAGAACCATATTGAATAAATAAATCCCCTACATACAACAGTTCATGAGAGAGAGATATGACTCATCTCACATGAGATTTTAAACATACCATAAACGACATATGAGCTAAGAAACATTAATAAACAGTACTACTGCAATACAGCAATATAGGGTTTCAACTCTATCCTAATTCACCAGCTATTATGTGACAATCCACTATACAGGCAGTGATTACCAGTTAATTTGTTATTTTTATAAAATTTATAAAATAAGTTTTATTTTTCTACTAAAAAAAAGGTCAGAAAGAGTAGTTTGATTTCTCATCTCATCTATGTTTCACCCCTAGCAAATATCTCTCTTATCTAATCCTTTAACCTTTGTCTTGTAATAGAGTTAGGTATCATTTTCATCTAATTTATGTTGGTGTTGTTGCTCTAAACTCTCTGCTACCTTTAGAGTCAGCTACACTATGTACGTGCATGGGAGGCCAGCGGCTGATTGGATAGAGAAAAGTAAAAGCTGAACTTAGATTGGATGTTAGCCGACATCTCTTTTAATTCTCTGTTGTTTCCTTTTATTTCCTTGTACTTTTGTATGCTGCCTAGCTGGCAAAGTTGTTACTTTTAGTGTCTTTATATTCAGTCATGTAGTCAATGCTAAGATTAAGCTTAATAGAAGAAGCTTCATTATCTATCATTCTTCTTCCAATATACAGAGAGTGCTGTGACAAGAGTGCAACTAGATTTCACCAAATATACAACTGCCTAACTTAGCTTCCTACAATTTATTTGTTACCCTTATTTCCAGTTGGGTCGCTAACGCCAGTGGCTACTGTTGAAGAACGGACGACGTACGCTAAAGCACAACTCAGCCCGACAACCTGACATGCCAATGGGTTACTGTCGCCATCGCTAAGCAAAATCCCAACAGCCTGATTCAAACAAATCATGCAGTCATCGTCGGAAAGGTCGCGAGTGCAGTCGGCTGTTGCGGAAGCAACCCTGGAATGGGAGAGATTCTTTATCGTGGCACCGAACTTGGATTCTGTGGTCGAGGTCTTGGACCTGGTCTCGTAAATCAGGTCTTGCAACTCGGCGTTGGAGACTGTAAGATGGGAGGCGCTGGAGAGAACTTTGAAGGATGTGACGTCGAGAGAGGAGAAGAAGGAGGTGTCAGAGTAGCGGAGAAGGCAGAGGTCGAAACGGAGTGCGGCTGAGCGGGCGAATGGGCAGAGGATGGAGAAAGCAGTGGCCGAGTGGTTGAGGCAGTTGGCACAGGCGGATGGGCTGTTGTCAGGATGGCACTGGGCCAGGCCATAGGCAGTGCCAAAAGAGGAGTTGGAGAAGAGAGAAGGGGACTTGGGGACAGAGGAGACAAGGTCAGAGAGGAGGAGGTCCAGATTGGCCTTGAAGGGACTAGTGTTAGTATAGTTAGTGACATGGGGGCAGTATATCAGAAGGGGGTCATTTTCGGCATAGATATTGGTGGTAACAAAGAGTAGGAGAAGCTTTTGGGCTAAAAGGAGATGTAAAGGTTTTGATTTCAGGGCCATTTTAGTGGGGGATTTTGAAAGACACGGATTAGCCATGGGTAATTAAATGTCACGGAGTTGACCCAAGTCTTGGTCTTGTTAATAAAAAAATAAGTTTAATTTTCAGGATAACTGCTGCCTGCTGGAAGTTATCAGTTGGAAAACTAAACAACATCGAGAGGAAAAGTAGTAGTTGGTGTCCTTACCTTCATTTCCTGGAAGGCTAGCAGAGGAAGGGCTTGCAGCAGGGGTAGGAACTAAAGTTCCAGGTGGTGACTGAGAGTTGGCATACAGTACTGCAGGTCTGCCATTAAAGAATGGATTCGTAGAGTACCTCACATTACACCTCACTCCAAGAATGCTCCCAAGTTGCCTTCCTGCAATCATATTCCTCATCATCTTACATGTGCCACGCAAACATTGAAGGCACTGATCCCCTGACAAATCCGGAGTACACTGTCCCAAACCATATATCTTGTGGAACTTCTGGTTAAAGTAGGCCTCCCCAGTGGCAAACTTCTTAGACGTGTTGTAGGCTGCCCACCTGAACACAGAATCCATCATCTCAATGACAGTCTTGTTAAACGGACCTTGTTCATTGACGTGCTCGTTGCTTCTTAAGTAGAAGACGTCAGAGTCATTGGCTGAGTTTAAGAAGTATTGGTTGGAATGGCGGAGGACGCAGTGGTAGTTCCATATGGTGGCTCCTTTGTTGAAGGGGCAGAGCTGGACTACTTCTTGCACGGCGAGGTTGAGGCAGCTCCGGCACTCAGTCGTGTTTATGTCTCCTCGGCAGAGGACCATGCCATAGACTTGGTTAGGTGTGTTACCTATGGATTTCTTGGAGAATCCTTCAATTGAGCCTTTGGTGGAGAGGAAGGTGAGGAGTTTGGAGAGATTGGACTCGTAGGTGCTGTTGGTGGTGTAGTTGCCTGTGGTCTCACAATGCTGGTATAATGGGTCTGATAGTGATACAGAAAGCGTGAGTAGCAGGAGAAGTGATACAGAGACCGAGTTGAGAAGTGCCATTCTTGACTGGATAGTTTATTTCTTTGGTGATAGTGGTGAGAGGTGATATAACCTTAAGAAAATTTCTATGCATGACTTAATGGTTTGTTTTCGTTGGTTTTACTGTAAAGACAAAGAAAATGTGTGGAGAGTGGAAAGCTAATTCGTAGAAATTTCTATTAAAAAGGAGCGTCATTAGAGGAAAAAAAAAAACACCATGGTGGAGACGATCGATATTGGTAAAGACCTAGTTGACTTGTAGACTTTGAATAGTTCTTGGGCAGGTGGGTGAACGCGGTCCATTTTTGTGATGCACATTGGTTTGTTTGATTTAATAAAAAATAAAATAAAAATGTGTTTGTTTGATAAAGCTCACTGGTATGGTTCACTCTGGACTCACACCTTGGAAAGCAAATTGCTTATCCCTTGGTGGCCGTCTTACTCTCATCAATTCTGTTTTCTCCACCATCCCAGACTACTAGATGTTGGTTTTCAAGCTTCCTATTTGGAAAGGCCATGACTTGGGACCCAAAGGAATCAAACTTATCGCCTGGAATACGATTTCTAGACCTTGTGACATGGGAGGCTAGGGAATTCTCAATCTCCAGGAATTCAAGAAAGCTTTACTAGGGAAGTGGTGGTGGAAATTACCCTACAACCCAAACAGTTGTTTGGCAAAAATCATTCAATCTAACTACTCAACCAGTGATCCAAATGAACTCTTGTTTCACTCTCCACCTACAAATAAATCTTTTTTTTTTTTGGGCAGGGAGTGACCTCCATCTTACCTCCATTCCGCTCCTGCCTAAACAAATTTATTAGTAGTGGCTCTAACACTTCCCTTTGGTTCGATCGCTAGCATGCTGGGCTTCTACTCAAAGATCTCTTGACATTCCTTTTTTCTCAATGCACTTCACTATCAGAAAATTTTCTCAACATCTAAATAATCCGGAGATTTTTTTCCCTCGGTCTCACATGATATGTTATCTTCACTTTTGGAAATTATCCCTGATTGTTCTCTTAATTAGGATGACATTACTTTTTGGGCCCCAGAAAAAAGTGAAAATTTCACAGTCAAATCATTTTACAAATTTCTTATTGATGGTGGATTACGCAGCTCGCACCACCCTAATTTCTTGAAAATCTGTTGCCCTAGTAAAATTACCTTTTTCTGCTGGCTTACTGGGAGGACAAAATTCTTACTCTTGCAAATCTTTTCAAGAAAAGGTGTATTATTCACAACACCTCAGATACCTGTGTCCTCTGTCACAATGCTACTGAGAATCTGAATCACCTTTCCCTCAGCCGTGAATTCTCGAAACGTATCTGGGCTTTCTTTACTCAAGCTTTAGAACTCAATCTTCTCCCACAATTAATTCCTTCACTTTGGACCACCTGGTTACCATCTCTTACTTCTTAGCCGAATCGTCTGGGATCTCATTTCCGAGCAGTCCTGTGGAATATCTGGATTGAAGGAAACACTTGTATTTTTCAATTGAATGCTTTACCGCATTACAACATTATTTTTTAAATAGGTAATATGCTTTTGTCTTGGTTTTCAACAGCTGCTGATAAATATCAGCAATCACTCAATGAAACTTCTCAGAAAATTAAGCGCTCACTCAACTTTCTTAGCGCTAGAGACTCAAATCCAATTGGCGACTCCACCCATGGTGCTACTCAGGAGAAGGTGCTCCTGACGTCTAACTAAGCAGGCCTGAGATGCCAGACGGCATCTTCTGCCTACTTAGCTTCTTTTTCCTGTTAGTCCTTTTCCTTTTTTGTTATTTCTTTGTTTCTCCTCACCTCTGGTGAGTAATGACTCTATCCTTGTACTTCCACTTTTTATTTCAATAAATCTGTGGTTTATCCACATTTAATTCAAAAAAATAATTAGTGTACTTTTTAATGAAGTACTATTTTCCGGTGACGGGTCACCTTTATTCTTTTCACTTTTCTTGCCTCTCTTCTGTTTTTTGTTTCCATTATTTTGATAATAAATTAATGGTTTATCATTTTTATAAAAAAATTTAAATACTTTTAAAAAAAATAGATATAAATCATGAGATAAAGAAAAAAAGACAAATCAACTATTGTACCACAAAGTTAGGTCATATGTGGGGTAGGGCGTAGAAGTAAATCGATTTATTAATAAAAGATGTGAGTCACGCTGAGGAGGTGAGCAATGGGATGAATAACTTTTTTTTATTTTGACAAAGTCGACAAGTGACAAAGCAAAGGACAAATGGTACGGAGGTGCACTAGTTATGCTGGCTTGACTAACCTCCTAGAGATAATCATACCCGCCCTTGCAACCTTGGAGGGAGAATGAGAGTTTTCCTCACACAGAACTCCCACCGGGTCCCAGAAAGTGAATTGTAATCTGAGAGATTCAAACTTGAAACCTCTCAATCACAAACACGGGTAGTTACCAATGGGCTAGCCAACGGTTCCGGGATGACTAAGGTGCATAACAATGGCATTAACAATGCTAAGTCCATTGGTTGGGTTCATTGTTTAGGGTCAACTCAACAATAGTAGTGTGGTGTTTTTTTTCATATAAAAGTGGATAAACCACATATTTATTGAATGGAATAAAACAAGTACAAACCACATAGACACGAGAACAGAAAAAAGTGCACAAAAGGAAAACATAACCGGAGAATAAAAACGAAAAAAGAAACAAACAGAAACACGAGCAGAAACTAGGAGGACATCACCATGAGTAATACACACCTAAATACCTCAAACAGAACTGAAAAAACTAAAAAAGAAGATGCAACTGAGATGACGAAAAGCCCATTGGTAGTACTGTTCCTAAATACCACAAACTGAACTGAGATGCAACTGGTCATTTTAGATCGGAAAGAAAAGCCTAGCTTATCATAAAATCATATTTTGCAAGAGTGCAACGGGAGGGCAAGGGTTTGATTTCTTCCCCTGGCAGTATTGTATGCACTTTACATTTAGCCAATACTGTTCATCAGTACTATTCACAACCTGGGTGTGGGTCCTCTGTGGGAGAAACAGTAGTTTCATCTCTCTAGGGGTGCAAGGCAAGAGATTTTTTATGAGCTCAGTAAACTACCGTAATTAGTGCACCTCCATACATATCTGTATTTTTGACAATCTCTTAAATAGGAGTGCTTGTCACCTATTCATAAAAAAAATAAAAAAAATCATATTTTGCTTATTTACTTATGCATTTAGGGGCTTCTCAGCTCATCCCTCCTGGGGTTTGCAAACTCCAGGCTTCTTTTGACAACATGTACGGACTCCTCCACAACTTTTCTTTTTTCTGTTCGAAAAATGCAAACACCCAAAGAATAACTATATGAGACACTTTAAAAATCACAGAAATAAATGTACAAAAGCATTCGTCAAAGATTCTCCTATTTCTTTCAAGCCCAACATTCTAAATTAAGGCCCTAATTAAAGTATCTCAAGTTTTCTAAACCCTTCTCTGAGTCTTGTCCTCCAAGGATCCCATATATCTAAAAGGAACTTAGGAAAGTTTGTCAAAATGGATTATTTTGATTTTTATAATTTTTAAGATAAATGTGGATAAATTATAATTTATAGACAAAAAGCTTACCAAAAACAAAAACAAATAGGACGCAATGTAAACAAGAATAAAAAGGTAAATCTAAACATCCGAAGCTGGTTGAAGCAGCACCTGCAGTAAAATAGAGCTTGGTTTATTCCTAGAGCTGGCCTTTGCACACCTTGGTAGAGAGGCCCATAGACTTCTCTGATCAGGGGTTCTTCACTTATATTTTTGTCTTTATGCTATACTTTTTTAGAGTGTCTTCTGGTCTTGAGTTTATCCTTTTTTCCCCCAAAGAAAATGTAGTGTATCCACCGGAAAACTCAGCTGAAGCTGCACAGAATGCAAAGAGGACCCGGTTGAAAAACTCAACTGTGCTAGCAAAACGCAGTTTGAAGTTCTTGGAATAACATACAGAATTAGGTGATCGAGAAGAAAGGACAGATCAGTAGGGAGCTAGCTAGCACAGCAAGTCTGCTCCTAGTTCCTCTCGGATTATTTTCGGGCTTCATGAATCTTGTTCTGAGCCTTACAAATTCCTTTCATTGTTAAGATGCTCAGTATTAACAATAATATAATTTCAATGTCTTTACAGTGGGTGCATGGCTCCAGAGTATGCCATGCGTGGTCAGTATTCAGCAAATGTGGAATTTTACAAAGGCATAGTGGTAAGAATATAGAAGGAATGAAGACCAGCTATAGTCTTCCTCCGTAGCCCCGTCTGAACAGTGTTCCCGACCATGAGATTCCTCTGCAATTCTCGTGAGAACTACTCTGACTCGCATGCAGAACCACGCAACGCTCGGCCTCCACATGGCGGATCTCGCGGGGGTTTCTCCGGCAAACACCGCAGGAACTCTCGCCCCCAGACCTCACACCCCTTCCCCCCTACAGAAACCTCTCCTCTCAGCACAATCTAGCTCCGCAGAACCCTCAATTCCCCAAGAACTCTCCGGTGAGAGAGGGCACCACCTATGCTGATGCTACTCGATCCCCGCCGTTGGAACCTTTAGCCACCTCTCACCCCGCTCCCCTGAAGAGAAGACGTTCACCAGACTCTGCAGAGCGTTGCTCTAAATGCTTGAGAACTGGTCATAGGGCTGATGAATGTCGACACCAGCTCACCTGCAAACGTTGCTCCTGCGCCGGTCACCTCGCCATCCGCTGCCCACTCCGTTCTCCTCTTCATCGTCCTGACTCCAAGAAGGCTAGAATCCGCTCTAAAAATTTCTCTCTAGAAACCTCCCACTCGAACCCCAAACCTCGGAGTTCCACCTCTGAGCTCAAACCTCTCCTTCATATTCCTGCGAGACCCAACAAGACCTCTCTCCGAGTCTCACTACCTATCACTGAAGCAATTCTAAAGTCGAAGGAAGAACTGAAGAAGATGGTGATCATCAGGGTATTATCCGGTAATGCTAGCGTCCGCTCTCTTCATGACTCTCTCCCTCAGTGCTTGAACACCGACCTCTGTGAGCACATCACTCCCTTTAACAACGATTTTATCCTCACTTTATCTTCCTCCAAAGATGCAGCAACGGCCGTGAAGAGAAGCCCTATAACTCTTATCACTACCCATGGTCCTTGCTGCATTTCTCTGTCACACTGGACCGCCGAATTCGGCTCCCACGCGGTGGCCGCCGGTAACTACAACTGGATCAGGATCACGAACCTCCCCCTTCACTGCTGGAACTGGGATTCCATCGTCGACATTCTCAAACCGATTGGAGACTTAATTTATGTCCAGAAGAAGGAGCACATTACCTTGGAGCATCTCCGAACTCTCGTGAGACTTAAATCCTCGATCTCCTTCCCGTTGGAGATCACGGTGGACGTCGGAGTTAGGAGTTTCATCGTAAAATTTGAAGACGACGGAGTTCATACTCTCCGTTCCAAGCTTGTGCAAGGCCCAACGTCTCACCCTCCGGCTCATCTCCGACCAGCTCAGCCCTCCAGCAACCCCATCTATGTGCCCAAATCTGATAAGGGCAAAGCACCTTTGGTGCAACCTCCCGTAGATATTCCTCCTGGCAAGGCCGTTGAGCACCGCTCCGACCTCGGCCTCTCATCGGGAGCACCGTTAGCGGATCTCGTGGGAGGTTCTTTTGTCTCCTTCCCGGTGACCGGCCGATTGCCGAACCCCCGAGCTCCCATCGGCATCTCGCAAGTGCGCAGGGGGACAGTTTTCACTGTCGCCATGCAGTGGAGACGTGATGGAGGAGCCTCCTACGGCCGTCCATCTACCTCGTGATGATCTCCCATTCATCCGATTTGGAACCTTGCCCTCGTCCTCCTCGCCTCGAGATCGTGCCCCCGTGATTCCCTCGCGACTCCACGTGATTGTGTCTCCGATTCTCTTGAGAAGCTCCGAGATGATAACTCCTCCGATCGGCCAGCTCATCGTAATCAGCACTCTGATCAAAATCCCACTCTCCATTCTGATAAGATGCCTCGAGATTCATCTAGCCTTGATCACAGCACACTCACCTCTTTAAAGCTCTCTTTGCCTCGTGATAAGAGCACAACGGATCTTCTCTCTGACACAGATTTATCTTATCAAAATAAGCAACATTCTAAATCACTTAACAATTTATCTGATAAGGCACCACTACCAAGTGATTTTCACACTTCACAACCTAACCCTGATTATGGTCAGGGTCCCTCTCTTGAATCTGCTATACAAGGAATTACCCCTTCTCACCTGCAAGATAATCCTCCAATTATACCTATCCCTGAGGGTTATAAATGGATTTTCTTTTATGGAGGATGGACCCTGGTGCCAAGCATCCACTCTGAGAAATTCTATGATCTTGATCCCATTCAACAGATTTCCCCAGAAGATAACCCTTTTGATGAAGAACTTCTCGACTGGGGGGAAGACGAGACCTTTCTTGACCAGGACATGGTTGATCCTGAACTCCTCCCTGAAGACAACTGCATCGATCAGGAGGATCATATCTCCCCACATATTGACACTGCACTAGTAATTCCTGAGTCCCCAAAAGATTTTTCAAATCATCTCCATACCAGTCCCAAACAGCTTAGAAGAAGCGAGAGACCCAAGAAACCATCAGGACGATGGAATGAAGACGCTGGGTTCGTTCCCCATCCCCCTCGATCTTCTAAGAAGAAAACCCCTGAAGATCCACGAGAAGCAGATAGACATCAACAACCTCTTACTGAAGCTTCTCAAAAAATCAAGCGCTCTCTTGATTTCTTCAGCGCTAGGGCCTCCAACTTTGCAGGCGAGCTGGATTGCAACGTCCCCCAGGATTAGTCGACCCACCTGTTCTTCTAGTCAGGCCTGAGACGCTAACGGTGCCTTCCGCCTGATTAGATCCTTTTCTTCTCTCTTTCTTTTCCCTTTTCTCTCTTGCACTTGTACCCCCTCACTTCTGGTGAGGGTCTTATCTTCCTTGTACTTGTTTTTACTTTTAATAAATCAGTGGTTTATCCACTCTTAATCAAAAAGTCAGATACATTCAGTTTTGTTGTTTAAGTTCTGGAAATAAAGCAGGTCAAAATAACAGTAAATTTCTTGAAACCCGAATAAAGTCGAAGACTTGCTAAGCTATGTAAGTAGTAGTGGTATCTTAATTTCATGGAATCATCTTCTTATGATCAAATAATGATTGGCTTTTTTCCCCACAGATAGGGAGCATTGGACCAGAGGAACAATTTCAGAGATACTAGACCCATCACTGGATGATCACTGGCCAAACAGTGTGGCAGTGAGGAGTATTTACATTGATTTATTATGCGTTCAAGACGTTCCAGCGAACAGACCTAGTCACCCAGTATATCAATGGTGGTTCTTATGCTGAAGAGCTTCTCTCTGTCTCTCCAAGCTCCTTCAAAGCCTACATTTTGTATTGGACTGAGTGGTAGCATAGAATCAAATGCATTCTCTAAAGATTATAATTTATCCACTGGTGAATTTGATGGATGGATAAATCCATCCCAATGACTCAGAATGAAGTTTCTATTTCTTTATCCACTTTTTTTCAAAATAAAATAAAAATAAAAAGGTTCCATATCAGAAATGGGGCCCAGATAGATGTTACTGCTGAATTCAGCAGTGTTTTCTTGGTCACTTCCTAGTCCATCACAAATCTAAATGCTTTGCAATTAATTCAAGCTTATATCATGGATTAATTACTCACATATTCTCTTTGCTCGCCCGGATATTTTTACCAAACCATATCTTGTACAGGTTTTTTTTTTTGAAATAAATGTGGATAAACCACAAATTTATTGAAAAGGAAAAGACAGTACAAAGTAGAAAACTCCTCTCACCAGGGTGAGGAGAAACAGAATTCAGCAAAAGGAAGAAAAAAGACGAGGAGAAAAATCTAAGTGGGCGGAAGACACCTTCTGGCATCTCAGGCCTTCCTAGATAGACATCAGGAGCAACTACTCCTGAGCAGCATCAAGGTCGGAGTCTCCTGCAGAATTTGGGCCTTTAGCGCTGAGGAAATTGAGTGAGCGCTTGATCTTCTAAGAAGTTTCATTGAGAGATTGCTGGTGGCTATCAGCAGCTGTTGAGAATCAAGAGAGAAACATATTAGCACTTTTAAACATAATGTTGTAAGGCGGTAACGCGTTCAAGTGAAAAATACGCGTATTTCATTCAATCCAAATGTTCCACAAGATTGCACGGGAAATAAGGTCCCAGAGGATACGGTGCTCAGAGGTGAGAGTTGTTAGCCAAGTGTTCCACAGTAAAGTAATTGATTGAGGTGAAGAATTTAAATCTAAAGCTTGAGAAAAAAAAAAGCCCAAATACACTTAGAATAATCACAGTTGAGAAAGAGGTGATTCAGGCTTTTAGAGGCATTATGACAAATGACACAAGTATCTAAGGAATTTAGAGTATTGCACCCATATCTTGTACAGTTGTGTCATGTATTTCTAATACTTTCTTTTACCCAATAAGATAGAATTTACTGTATGATTGCGAATTTAATCAGGTCATCATCACAAGTAAGATAAGAGCAAAATCATCCATTAGCAAGAAAGTTAAATATTAACCAATATATATCTTTGATCTTTGATTAGCAGCTGACTCTCTAAATGAACAAATACAAGAAATAAACAAAAGCGAATTCTGGTATAATTATAGACATGCCTACACCATTATCTAGGTTCCACATCAGACATGGAAATTTCATTTATGGAAGTCAGATTTGCAAGCTGCGATGTGGATCCACTGCTGTATCTTCTTTCCACCAACTGGATTTCTGCATTCCCAGAGTGCTCATCTGACTCCATGATACAACTACTTCTACTGAAAAACCCAGGGATTAAAGGTGTTGGAAGAGAAGTGGAATAGCTGCTGAGCATGTTCACGACTGAAGTCATGCTTGGCCTCTTTATTGGATCTTCCTGAACGCAAAGCAAACCAATGTGTATACATCTCAGCACTTGTTCAACAGGGAATCCCTCTCCTACTAGTTTGTCGGTCAATTCTAATGCTTTCCCTTCATTCCAGTGTTTCCACACCTACAATTTTGATTTATTTGATTAGTAATCATTATTTTCATTGAGGCATGCATCAATTATAACTTACATCGTTTACAAGGACAGATGCAGGCTGATATCTCACAACACCTCTGTTTTTCCGGCCAGTAACAATCTCCAACACCAACACACCGTAACTAAAAACATCTGATTTTGGTGAGAATTCTCCACGCATGAGATACTCTGGTGCCATGTACCCACTGCAAGAAAACCAATATCTTTTAAATATATCTCATAGTCAAGAATCTATCATATCAAGTTTGTGCTTACTGTGTCCCCGCAATTCTATTTGTGTTCCCTTGAGTTTCGTTCAAACCAAAATGCTTCGCAAGGCCAAAGTCTGAAATTTTGGGGTTCATATTTGCATCCAGTAAGATATTGCTCGCTTTCAAGTCCCGGTGGATAATCCTTAGGCGTGAATCTTCATGAAGATAAAGTAATCCTCTGGCAATGCCTTCAATGATCTTATGCCTGCTGCTCCAATCTAGTTGCTGACTTCGATTATCATCTGTTTATAAATGCAATTTAGTCAAAAATAGTAAGATTGATACTCATAATTAGTGTTTATAAGCTACCTAACTTACCAAATAAAAATTTATCAAGGCTACTATTAGGAAGGTATTCATAGACAAGGAGTTTCTCATTATTATCCAAGCAGCAGCCCAGTAACCTGACAAGATTCCTGTGCTGAAGCTTAGCAACAAAGACAATCTCGTTTCGTAGTTCCTGCAAACCCTGACCTGAACTCGCTGAAAGTCTTTTCACAGCTATATCCTGTCCATCTTTCAAGGTCCCCTGCATCGATTGGTTTAAGTAATATAATAGAATTTAAACTTTAATATAAGATCACAAATCTTTTTTTACCTTATAAACTGGTCCGAATCCTCCTTGTCCAAGTTTATTTTCGTTAGAGAAGTTATCCGTGGCGTCCCTGAGAGTACTTAATTCAAACCACCTGGATTCTCCACTTGTAAAATCTGCTTCAACATCTTGAAGATCATGTAAGACTAAGAGTTTTCTGATTCTTCTCCTTTTCTGCAAACAGAGGTAAGTGACAGAGACGAGCCCAATTGCAACAATCAAAGAAAGGACAACACTAAGAACAATCTTCAGTGTGTCATTATGGTTTCCTGCGGAGAAGAGTGACAAATTCAACTAAAACTGGCAAAAAGTAGTGCACCATGTCTTTTGAGATGCTATTTACCTTGATTGGGGTACCCGGGTGTCAGTGGCGGAGGCGGGGGAGGTGGGGGAGGCGGCTGTGCCAAGATGGATAGATCTCGAATCTAACAAAACAGCTCATAGAAAACGCTCTGTAACCTTGTTTATAATAGAAATATTCCAGTAAGTTCAATACAGATCGATCCAAACAAGTGGAACAACCAGTATCTGTTAAATCCCGCGTGCACTCTGCCATCCCGTAGATGTCCCCAATTGTGGAGTCGTTGAAAGTTGCTGAAGCGAATTTGATAGCGTTCATGGAGGCATTCAACGACACCTCGTACATCAGTTTCCTTAGTGGCTTGTTAAACACTGTAGGATTGGAGACGTTGTTGACGTTGTAATAGGTACAGCCATTGTCGTTAGAGACCTGGGAGAAAAAGGGGCGGTCGGAGAAGCGGAGGATGCAGTCGTTGAACCTGATGGTGGCCGAGCGGGAGAGCAGGCAATTAGATGAGGCAGAGAAGGCCGAGCGGTAGAGGCAGATAGCGCAGTCGTATGTGGACATCTGGGGGCGACACTGAGCGAAGCCGTGGACAACATCGGATGCTGTCCCGACGGAGTAGTTGAAGAATAAGTCTTTTGAGCTGGCGGTAGAGTTGGGGAGGTTGGAGAGCAGTACATCGAGGTTGGCCTTGAACGGGCTGGGGATGGTGTAGTTGGAGCTGAAGTCACAGTTGACCAAGATGGGATCTTGAGTATTACAGACTTCTTCAGATAGAAAGAGGGGCAGGAAGAGGAGGATCATGAACAGTATCAGCTCCATTATAATCTTTCCTGTTCTAAGGTGTTCCAAGGACGTTGCTTGTTGTAGCATCCTAATTACTTTCAACAAACAACGCTGAAAGGTTCATCAACCATCTTGCTTTTTTTTAAAAAAAAATATATATATATAAATGTGGATAAACAACTAAACAAAAAGACTTTTAAACCTTAAATAGTTTTTCTTTGACACAACGACATGTAGCTTTGATTGTTTTTTCTTCTATATGGAAAAAATAAATAAATAAATGAATGAATGAACAACCACACACATGTTATAACGGAAGTTTGCCAAACACAAGAGGATGCCCAGGTCTTAATAGACTAACAAGAGAGGTGGATGCAATATAATTAAGAGGAAAAAATACATTTAATTATAAATGTTCGCAAAAGGATAGCGTAATGGTATAACACAAAAGTGCAAAGGTTTAGATTCATCTATAGTAGTACAGTTTATATACTGTTTATACACTGTTCATTTTAGTCATATATTATTTACGGCCCTTGGTGTGGATCCCCTCCCCTCCCCTCCTATGAGGTTGCAGGATAGGAAATTTTTCTATGAGGTCAGTAATTAATTCACCCTCGTAACTATCTGTCCCTTTAACAATCTTTTAAATAAAAGCATATGTCACCTATTAGTAAATAAATAATTAAATAAATAAATTTCTCAGGGGTAATTCAGCCAATGCCATTAATGAGTCATAGAGGCATACAAGCAAGGTAAATAGAGACATGTTCTTCCCTTTCCGATTAAAGATTCAGCAACAAACCTCACTATCAAGGTTAAATATGAAGACTTGGCAACCAGCAACACCACTAATTTTATTTTAGACAAGTCAAGTAAGACCCAACGATGGTGAGTGAGCCAATGACCTTCGGGTCTATTGGTACACGGGTCGCCGATAGAGCTCTCACCGAGTGGTGAGAGTTCGATTCTAGACTGAGGGCACATTTCTGGGAGTTGTGAATAGTAGTTGTGTATGGGTGGTTCCAGCGCCCACGTGAGCGCGGTCCCGTCCCCACTTGTTCCACCAAACCTTGTGCATGTCCCTGGGTCTCTAGTGGGTTCACCCCACTCCTCTTCCCAAAAAAAAAAAAAACCGATGGTGAGTGATTTTAATAGAGTTTAGATGTTTTTTCAGCCATGATAATATCTATTTATTGTGCTCTTGCATTTAATGAAGATGATTCCATTCCTTATCAACCTCAATCATTTGTCTTCCTCTTCTCTTTTCCCTAACTCTTTTCTGTTTCCAGGATGATCAGAGTATGAACAATTAGTGGAGAGAATTTGTATTATTAGGTGTTCAATATATTGACTTAGCGTCAAATGATAAATAGAAATTGACAGTGGAGTTGACTGCATTAGAGAAGGATTTCACTGCATCTATCCTATGCTAGTGTATCTTTTTTTTTTGAAAAAGTGGATAAACCACATTCATTAAGAAAGAGTATCAACAGGAGCCGAGGCTCTTACAAAATAAACCACCAGAAGTGGTTGAGAGTACAACAGACAAAAACGAATTCTAGAGAGAAGGAAGGGGTAAAAACCTAAAGGAAGGAAGCTCCTTTAGGGAAACAAGTAATAAAGTCTAAATCTCGCCGGGAGAAGAAGGTCTCGACGACGGGGAAACCTGCACCACATCTCTGGAACTCAGGAACTCCAGGCTCCTCTTTATCTTTGACACAGGTTCCTCAAGTTTCGCCTTTTTAGCTTCTGGGGCTGCATCGAACCATGAAATTATCATGCAAATAATCTTTAAAATGATTGCAACAGACGAAAGGCAATTGGAATTAAAGATACGGGCATTTCTTTCAAGCCAGATATTCCAATTAATAGCTCTCACAAGCAAATCCCAAAACGGGATTAAATTTTTAGACAGATTGCTTCTCCAGCTTCCCCAAAGGTCCGAGAGGGATCTAGGTGAATGGATGATCCCAAAAAGTTGTCCAAAAAAATTCCAGATATGCGAGGCGAATGAGCAATGGAGTAGGAGATGATCAGTCGTTTCAATTGCCGCGTGACACAACACACAAGTAGCTGAATGAAGGAGATTGCATCTACGCAAAGCTAAGTTGTCCAGTGTCAAGATCTTGTTATCCCAAGCAAGCCAATTGAAAAGATTAATTTTTTTCGGGCAAATGCTTTTCAAGATGATAGGTGTTTTGGGACACCTCAACCCACCGTCGTTCAAGAAATTGTAGAATGATTTAACTGTGAAGCAGCCATTGGCCGTGAGGGACCAACGTTTTCCATCATTCTCCGACGAGGAAAGGGCCATGGCAATATTGATAAGATTGCTAAACTCAGAGGAGTTGCTCAATGGTGGCACCGAATTGCTGCTCAAATAATCCCGAATCGTGACCTCCCTATGATTGGATAGCTGGAACAAATGAGGCCAGATGTCTGCAGGAGCTCGCCCTTCCACCCAATTCTCCAACCAAAAAAGCGTGGAAGCCCCATTCCGAGTGATGGAGATTAAATTTTTTCTAAAAGCTGGGAGGGAGTGCAAGATACCATTCCAGAAGAAGATCGCCTTCTGCAATGCTTATGGTACAGGTTCCACATTGGGAAGTTCCGGTAGTAATTTTCGCGTAGAATATCTTTACCACACCAACGGGTCTCAGAGGCAATTTTCCACCACCATTTGCCAAGAAGGGCAGTATTAAAAGTATGTAAATTTAAAATTCCCCATCCTCCTTGCTCTTTAGAACGACACAGTCTAGTCCAGGAAACCAGTCTAATTTTGCTCTGATGATTGTCCGGTCCTGACCAGAGGAAATCTCTGCGAATCTTATCGATACCCTTAATAACCCAGGACGGAAGTTTAAAAATCGACATCCAGTAGGTGGGAATGGAAGAAAGCACTGAATTAACCAGTGTGAGTCTCCCCCCTAAGGATAGTAGTTTAGATTTCCAAGAAGCGAGCCTCAAACGAATTTTGTTTAGTAGGATATCCCAATCCTGTCTTCTTGGTCTTCCCCCCGAAATAGGTATGCCGAGATAGGTAATCGGAAGGGTACCAGAGGCACAATGAATCGTCCTAGTCTGGGCAATATGAGGATCCTGATTCCTCAAAGCGGCATATAGGCAAGTTTTATCCGAATTTACCTTGAGCCCCGAAATACTCTCAAACATGTAGAGAATGAGTTTGATGATTCGCAGATCTTCATCACCCCCATTTGTAAAAATGAGAAGATCATCAGCATATTGCA
The DNA here is from genome assembly GCF_009730915.1 of Dioscorea cayenensis subsp. rotundata. NCBI lineage: Eukaryota > Viridiplantae > Streptophyta > Magnoliopsida > Dioscoreales > Dioscoreaceae > Dioscorea > Dioscorea cayenensis. The sequence goes on along the minus strand of NC_052485.1, from coordinate 1,371,303 downwards.
GGTGACACATCTTGATCCCAGAGCTACCAAGGACCACCCCATGAAGAATACCAGAATTCAGAGCATTGTTAATCATAGTACTAAGAACATCGGCCGCAAGGGCAAATAGGAGAGGAGAGAGAGGATCTCCTTGTCTTAGTCCTCTGCGATATCTGATGTAACCACTTTGGCTGCCATTGATGAGAAATTTCGCTTTGGTGGAGGTAAGAATAGTATTAATCCAACCTATCCATTTATCACTAAAACCCCTAGCATGTAGGAGCTCCAAAAGAAATTCCCAATCCACCATGTCAAAGGTTTTTGCAAAATCAACTTTAAGAATCAGTCCTGGACACCTATGCTTTTGCATATGGAAGATGAGCTCGTTGGCAGTGATAATATTATCAGTGATGCATCTCCCTTTAATGAATGCCGACTGGGTCTCATCGATCAAAGTGTTGATCTTAGATCTCAGTCTGTTTGCTAAGATTTTGGAAATGATTTTGAGGGAGGAGTTAATCAAACTGATTGGGCGAAAATGCGAAGGATTCTCCGGGCTTTGGTTTTTGGGGATAAGGACGATATTGGCCCAATTGATTCTTTCTAAGTTGGCTCTCCCCCAGTAGAAGTCCTCGCAAAGTTTGAAAATGTCATCCTTGACAATCGCCCAAAATTTCTGAAAGAAGAACATCGGGAAGCCATCCGGACCGGGCGCTTTGTCAGCATTTAAGTCAAAAACCGCCCTTCTAATTTCTTTTTGAGAGAAAGGATTGTCAAGAGAAGAGAGATCGTGTTGGAATTTAGGGCCAAATAAAAATTGCCAGTTAATTTTGAAGCGGAAGTCTTGTGTCGAGCCACAAAGGTTATGATAGTAGGCGGTGAAGGATTCCCCTATACTTTTCGTATCCGTGACTCGGGTATTGTTATGTGTAACCCAAGGAATAAAAGTTAATTGATTATTGAAGAAATACGGTAGGTCCACGCTCTAGTCTCAAAGTCTTTTGCCCCATCCCATTGGGCAGGTTTGGTTATTGCCTTTTTTTTAGCCCTTCTTGCCATGGTAGCCTTGCAGCCCCTTTTCAAGTCAGGTGATAAGAAGTAGGAACTTGGGGGATACTCTGGTTTCCACAGATTGAGAGCTTCATTGCAGAGCAAGATAGGTTTTCCACCAAACTAAAGCAATCCTTGAAAAGGTGTCCAAGTGGAAGGTTATTTATAAAAGTATTCCATACATGCCACAAATCAAAGAAACATCCATATCTGTCTATTGTGAACCAACACAAAATACCCTAATTACCCTAGACCATATAATTCTTGGCACATACTATAATCGAGTATAAAACTCATATATCACCTCGGCTCCAAAATAGAAATTGAGACATCATTTATAGAAGTTATCCTTGAGAGTGCTGTGTGCCCATTAGACTGCAAATTTTCCTGCAAATCTGGAGCCATGTCTCTTTCTCTCAGATTAGTTTCATCAGTCATGCTGCCCTTAATAAAGGAAGCAGGTGCTGAAGGTGAGGGAAGAGGTATATAAGTGCTATTGAGCATAAGAACTACAGACGCCATGCTAGGTCTCTCATTTGGGTCCTCCTGGACACAAAGCAAGCCAATTTGGATGCATCTTAGTACTTGTTCATCCAGCACACTGTTGTCCCCTTCTAGACTTCTGTCTTTCATCTCTAGTGCCTTTCCTTCCTTCCAATGCTGCCATAACTGTTATAAAACTGGATTAAGTGAAATGTTTGATCACAAGATAAGATAAGCTTGATTCATGTTACTTACAAAGGTTAACAGATCAGAAGCAATCCCATGGCCTTGGAACCCACTGGCTTTTTCACCTGTGACAATCTCCAACACTAGCACACCATAACTGTAAACATCTGATTTTGTTGAGAAATGTCCATTCATAGCATATTCTGGTGCCATGTACCCACTGCATGGATTGGATTGCATTAATGAATCATAATACCTTGCATTGATGTAGTATATATATATAGCATGTGTTAAGAATGATTAATTAATTTATATATACTCACTATGTCCCTGCTATTAGACTAGTGTTTCCTTGTGTTTCGTCCAAATGGAAAAGCTTTGCAATCCCAAAATCTGAGATTTTGGGATTCATATCAAAATCTAGTAATATATTACTCGCTTTTAAATCTCGATGAATGATCCTCAAGCGTGAATCTTCATGAAGATACAGAACCCCTCGACCAATTCCTTCTATGATCTTGTATCTACATCCCCAGTTCAACTTCTCACGTCTCACAAGATCTTCACCTACATCAACATTCATATATATAAATATATTCCAACAATGATAATATTAATATCTGTTGCAACTTGAAACTCGATCAGTAACAGAACATACCGAATAAATACTTGTTAAGGCTGGTATTAGGAAGATATTCATAGACAAGGAGCTTCTCCTCTTCTTCTAAGCAGCAACCCAATAATCTTACAAGGTTCCTGTGTTGAAGCTTGACAAGTAAGTCCACCTCATTCCTCAGTTCTTCAACTCCATGCTCTGAATTCCAAGAAAATCTTTTCACAGCTATTTCATGCCCATCACTCAACACTCCCTGCATCAAGAGATCCAGTACTTCACAAGTTAGGAATTAAGCTACTCGATCCACTGGTCACAACCTTCCAAAGTTGGTTCTAATAATTAATTACCTTATAAACTGATCCAAACCCACCCTCACCAAGCTTATTATCATCCGAGAAGTTATTTGTAGCAGCCTTCAGTGTCCCCAGATCAAACAACAGACATTCACCGCTTATGGTTTCTCCAATTCCTACTAAGATAATTAATTACATAATTAACAAATAATTAGACGTTAATTACTAAAAAACGAAAGAACAGAAAACTAAGACTCACGCTGAGCTCTCCTCCTCTTCCTCCACAAAGAATACAAACAAATAGCAGCGACCAGCAGAATTCCAACAACCACAAGAGGCAAAACAACAGCAATGACTAGTACTAAAGTACCATTTTTACTTTTCCCATCTGTCATGGTGGTGGTTCCACTTCCATTGCTACCAGTGCCATTCCCAGGAGGAGGAGAAGGTAATAAACTAAAAGGGAAGAAAGCATAGATCTCAAACCTAGCAACACAATTAATCCTGAACACTCGTGCGCCAATTTTCCCGAACCCATTTATAGGAAGAAGGCTGACAACCTCAGCCAAACAACGCGAACAGTCACCGGACGACAAGTCACGCGTGCACTCAACCATCCCGAAGATATACTCAAACTGAGAGAAATTTCTCACACCAACCGCAAACCTCTCGGGAGACTTTGGCGCTTCGGACGAAGCCTCGTTCATGAGCGCGTTCAGTTGCTGGTTCAGCGCCGAAGGGTTGGAAGCGTTGCCGCCGTTGACAATGATTCTGGGCGTGTCACTGGAGAGTTGGGAGAAGAAGGGGAGGTCGGAGTAGCGGAGGAGACAGAGGTCGAAGCGGATGGCAGCGGAGCGTTGGCGTGGGCATTGGATGGAGAAGGTGGAGATGGAGAGGTTGAGACATGCAGTGCAGTTGGCGATGGAGGTGTCGGCACGGCACTGAGCGAGGGCGTGCACTGTGCCGATGGAGGCGTTGGCAAAGAGGAGGGAGGACTGGGAGGCGGAGACGATGAGGTTGGAGAGGAGACGGTCGAGGTTGGTCTTGTACGTGCTTGGGATGGTGTAGTTGGAGTCTGGTGGACAGTTGAGGAGAATTGGGCCGTCTTGTGAGTTGGTTTTCTTTAACATCTGGAATAGTACTAGAGCTTGAACTATGAGCAAATGAAATGTCCACAATTGCAGAGCTGCCATTTCTATTTTATTATTATTATTATTATTATTATTTTTGGTTCTGTGAAGAGATTTCTGAGTTGTGTTGCTTAATGTGATTGATGTGTATGTTGACTTCCAAGTCCACCGCGAAATTCGGGCTGTGTGAAATAACTTGGGGTCACTAACTTATTTGATGGAGTTAGTGTCGTTGACGGGTTGACTTGTGACTTCAGTGTTTGGAATCATTCTTTTGAATTAGGAATTTGAAGGTGGGCACCGTATGAATCAGGTGATCCATTGCGGAGAAGATGGTTTAACACTGGTGTTTAGCATGACTTTGGGTTTTTTTAAAAAAAAAAAAATTGGTCGACTTGTTGGAGGAATTTCAATAAAGTAGTGGTTTATCCACTTTTCTCAAAAACTTGCTGGAGGAGAATCTCAGAATCTTGGACCTCTCCTTCTTTAATCTGGCGCTGCTGGGGAAATGGAGGTGGAAACTCCTCTCTGACTCGAGTGGGAGGGCGAAGATTCGAGATTCAACTATGGAGGTCCAAAGCGGGATTTGTTTAGGCGCCCGATCGCGTAGTCTCCTTTTTGGTGCGGGGTCGCCGATGCCTCCCGGCGTTTGCGTGGGTCAGTATTTGCTCGGGTGAAAAGTCGGGGTGACTCACTTTTCTGGAAAGATCGATGGTTCAATGGTCGCGCACCTATGAATATCTGGCCTGAATCTTATCTCTTGTCCCGGTCCCCGAATGGGACAGTCAGAGAGTTGTTTTACTTGCTCGCGAGCTCTCCTTTTGCTTCTGACCCTTGGTCGTCGCAACTCCTGGGGAGGCTGAGCGTGGCTAATGGTAGCGACCGAGATTCTAGGGTGTGGAGCTTGATCGCGAGCAGGGATGTTCTCGATCAAATCCTTTTTATTGTCATCCCGAATGATGGAGGTTTAAGATGTTCAATTGCAAACTCCTTTTTGGAAAGGCCCTTGTCCAGAAAGGTCAGCGTGTTTAGCTGGTTAGCTTGGAAGAATAAGATTCTCTCCTTGGAAAACCTTGCCAACGCCGTTATAACAGACTCCCGACAGACACCTGCGTATTATGTCACTCTGATGTGGAGTCGGTTGATCACCTTTTTCTTCACTGTCGATTCTCTAGGGAGGTGTGGACACACATCAGTCGGTCTCTGCATTCAGGCTCTCCCTCCTCATGTCTCTTTTGTGGGGGTGACTGGAGGTGCAGCTGACGTCCCAGCGATCTGGGTGATCGGGGATGGGGCAGTGAAAGCCTATGTGTGGGCTATATGGCTGACGAGAAATGATTGTATTTTTTTCTCATAAATGTGCGCTTCCACACTCTGTTATGGTGAAGACTGATCATTTGATTTTATCCTAGTTCTCTGCAGCTCCTGAGGGCCTGAGAGTGAAGTTGGAGGGTTCTATTTCCTCGATCAGGCGCAGCTTAGAGTTCTCTGGGTCTCATTCTGTGGGGGAGGAGCCCGCGATCGAGATGGCTCAGGTGGTTAGGCAGGAGTAGTTGTTTTTGTTTGCCTGGGTCAGGAGGAGACCCGTTGTTCCTCCTTTTTGCTTTTTATTTTTGTTTCCACATCTAGTGGAAAGAGTTTGTATCTTTTTGTTGTTTATTTTTAATGCATGTGGTTTTATCCACTTTATCAAAAAAAAAAAAAAATGTGACTTTCTCTCTTTAGTGTCCTCACGATTGAAATTTTAATGTTTATGCTTTGTTTATATATCTTTATATATATATATATATATATAGTAAATATAAGTAGAGATTTGTGCATAGCAGAGTATTTTTTTTTTGAGATAAATGTAGATAAACCACAGATTTATTGAAAAGAAAAAAATATAGCAAAGCACTTTGGAAGAGCCTATGTCCTCTCAAAATAAAAGTATTTTTTTGATTGACCCTGCACAACAAAATTCTAACTCAGGAAAACTTGGCATAGAGAAGATGTACTAGAATTGCCACTAATACCTATGCTCTCTGCAATGTGGCTGAGGAAGGGACATCTCATCTCTTTTTTGAGATGTCCCTTCTCAACCACTCGTTTCTGTTCTTTGATTCTCATCTCTCTTAGAGAGACTTGGACTTCTTGGGGGTCCACAAGACCCTTAATTTCTGGGGTTTTCTTCTCATTAGAACCGTTTGTTGGGCTATCTAAGGTGGACGCAATAAACACTTTTTTCTGTTAAATTTTTAGATGTTTCCTCCATTATTGTTAAAATTGATCTTATGCTCATTGCTTGGTTCTATGCAGCCCTTGACTCGGTCAAATCACAGCTCGAGAATTCTCTTTCTAAGATCAAGTGCAGTTTGCTCGTTGTGGCCCCTAGGGTTCCCCATCACCTAGATCTACCTGCTCCGATGGCAAGTGAGCCAGACGCACCCTTCTTTGATGGCGGCAATTTAATTTAATCAACTCTGGTGTGCACAATTCCTGTGAATGGTGTACTTCCTTATCTATGTTCTTTCTTTTTATTGTTTTGTTTTGAGCCGAGTTTCACTTCTTGTGACCTGATATGAATTTTCTATTTTGTTTTTTTTCAATAAATTGGTGGTTTATGCATTTAAAAAAATTTTTTTGTGTGTGTGGCTTGATTTTATCATGATGTTAACCCAATTATATACTAGGAACCTTTTTTTTGAAAGGTGGATAAACCACATTCATTAAGAAAAAAGAACCAAAAGAAACAACAACCGTTCCACTAACTGTGGAAACAAAACAACAGAAGAAAATAAAGGAGGAACAACGGGTCTCCTCCTGACCCTCTCAGAACAGAAGAACTACTCCTCTCCACTAGCCTGATCTACCTCAATCGTGGGGGTGGCCTCCACCCCAACCGAACGATGTCTTGCGAACTCTAAGCTCCTCCTGACGGAGGAGATAGGTTCCTCCACACTAGGACCTTTTCACACTACTGCTCTGACGCGCTTTGGACTAAGACAATGAAATTCTACGAGCCAATCTTACCAAATGAAATTAATGCTGACCAGGCCAAAAGCATTTTGGTTTTATGCTCTGTTTTCTGGAGTGTCTTCAAGTCCTGATAAAAGTGGTGTATCAAAAAGACAAAATTAAACAAAAGCATGCAGCAGCAGTTGATCCACTTACAATTTATTTTATGCAAGAAAATACAGAGTTACATGGCATGTCACAGACAAAGAACAGAGATGATATAAAACCGAAAAATACAGAGAACAGAGAGACCAAACGCCAGTGCCAGTGCATTCCATCAACACTTTAGTGCGTCTCCGACTCACTGGTTGCGCAGCCTCGAATGAAAAAGGCTGGTGTTGAAGGTTTTGGAAGAGTAACACTTAAGTCACTAAGCATGAGAACCACCGTAGCCATACGAGGTCTCACTGCCTTGTCCTCTTGAACACAGAGCAAACCTACTTGAATACTTCTCAGAACTTCTTCAGCCTGGACCTCATCACCTATGCTTGGATCCTTCACCTCTAATGCCTTCTTCTCATTCCAGTTTTGCCAAACCTTTTCAAAATTCAGTCATTCAATACATATCATATATACTGGTTCATTGTCAAAAATTATATATAACTACTTACAAAGCTTAGAAGGTTAGGTGCACGCCCAGATCCACCAAAACTACTGTTCAATCGCCCAGTAACAATCTCTAACACTAATACTCCGTAGCTGAACACATCTGATTTAGTTGAGAACTGACCATGCATAGCATACTCTGGTGCCATATATCCACTGCAGTGAAATTATTCACATTACTTGTAGTATATATAAAGGATAAAGTTTAGAGAATTATAATTAAAATTTTCACTTACTATGTTCCTGAGATTCTTCTGGTGTTTGCTTGGGTTTCATCCATGTCAAAGAGCTTTGCAAGGCCAAAGTCTGAAATTTTAGGATTCATCTCCTTGTCTAGTAAGATGTTACTTGCTTTAAGATCCCGATGAATGATCTTGACTCTTGACTCTTGATGGAGATAAAGAAGTCCTCGTCCAGTGCCTTGAATGATCTTGTGTCGTGTTCTCCAGTTCAGTGTTCCTCTTCTAGTTGGATCTTTTTATCCATTTAAAACTCAAATTATAAACATATATTACAGAAAAAAACTTAAAAGATTTGCTTAAATCATAAAATGGACAGGAGAATATATCTCTGTATGTGTATACCAGCTAAGTACTTGTCCAGACTATTATTGGAAAGGAATTCATAGACAAGCAGCTTCTCTTGTTCTTCCATGCAGTAGCCCAGCAACCTTACAAGATTTTTGTGGTGAAGTTTGCCGACTAAAATGACTTCATTTCTTAGCTCCTGCAGTCCTTGCCTAGACGTTCTTGAGAGCCTTTTCACAGCTATTTCCTGTCCACCCTCTAGCATTCCCTGCTTTTCAGTAAAAAAATGGAATTTACTATTGGTAATCTATGCTATCTTGATTAGGTGGATTATTATGAGTTTTACCTTGTAAACTGATCCAAATCCACCTTTTCCAAGCGTGTTTTCATCAGAGAAGTTATCTGTTGCACGCTTCAGTGTGGCTAAATCAATTTGGGCGGCAGTATACCAGACCTCTGCTTCAAATCGATCATCTGAGTGTCCTTGGAAAACAATCAAAATTCAATACGTACACTCACAGACATATGCATAAATATATATATATATATATATATGACATATTTACTTTACCTGAACTAAATGTATTTTTCAGACGTCTGGTTCTCCACCTCCAAAAACACATGCAAACGAGAAAAACAAGCCCAGCAACAGCAACCAAGGGGATGACAATGCTACATGCTTTAATCTTGTTTTTCCCTGCACAACATAAAACAATTAATTAAAACAAGACTGTAAAAAATGAAAAAAGAAATTCAATTAAGTGTTCATTGAATATTCTCCAACTCACTGTTAATATTATCAATTGATGTTCCATTAGGTAAAACTGAAGGAACAGGAGGCATTGAAGATGATGGAGGTGCAGCAGCACCATGATCAGTATCAGGAGAGAGATTCTCAGAAAACTGATATCCAGCAACACAACTTCTACTGAGCCCCCCGACAGCTTGCTTCCCTACACCAGTCATGTTCTTAATGATTCTCTCAAGACAAGCATAGCAGTCCTTTTGAGACAAGTCTCTGGTGCACTGTGTCAGCCCATAAAGCTTCACCGAGCTGGTGAAGTCAATAGCTTTGAACCCAAACATGCGTGTAGAGTTAAAGGCAGCATAAGTGGCAAGACCATTCATCAGCTGCCCGAGCAACACCCTAAATCTCTTGGGGTCCGTTGTTTGAGCATTGTTCTGGATGTAAAGTTTGACAGAAGTATCAACAATGGAGAAGAAGTTCTGGTCAGAGTAACGTAGCAGGCAATCGTTGTACCAAATGGCTGCATTCTTTTGGCGTGGGCAAAGTTGGGTTATTGCATGGATGGAGGTGTTTACGCATTGAGAACACGTAGTTGAGGTGATGTCACCTCTGCATGTGGACATGCCATAGGCTTGGTATGGAGGTTGGCCTTTGCTTGTGTTGGAGAATCCGGTGGAGGAGATCTCTGAATAGAGGGTGGAGAGGACAAGGTTAAGGTTGGTTTTATAAGGGCTATTTTTGGTGTAATTTGAATCATTGGAGCAAACGTAGTAGACGTAGAAGAGAGGGTCGTCTGAGAGAGTAGTAGGGATAGTTGATGAGAATAAGATAAGTAGGAAGATGTGAAATACTGAGAAATCCATGGCTTCCTCTGTTTGAGTAATCTGCTCAGTGGTGAGAAGAAGAGAGATGTGTTAGTTTAAAATGGATGCTCTGTTAACGAGTCTGCTTGACTAATGAGATACCAGTGCTTGTGGAATGGTTGACCTGAGTCAAGTCGACGGTGAGATTTGGTCAGTTCTCTAAAGTCTTGTATTGCAAGCAGTCTAGATGGGCTGGATTTTTCTGGCCTGTGGGCTCAACCCATGTGGTGCCAGTGGTTTATTTTACTTATTTTTAAATATTGAACATTTTAGAAAATCAAAAGAAACTTTGTTTTGTTTTTTTTCTTTTGAAAAAAATGTGGATATAACAAAATAAAAAAGGCAAAAGACCCTAATCCTGCTCTAGAGTAGAGTTCTTCACTCGTCCACCTGATGACCTGCACTGTCAGTGGGCTTTTCGCCTTCATACTGCTTTTTATCTTCTCGCTCTTTGCTTTTTTCTCATCATGTATCTCAGTAGACTTATGCCTCACCTCCCGGTGAGTTTCAGATCTTCTCGACTTTTTCTCTATGCTTTTATTTTCAATAAATTTCGTGGTTTATCCACTTTTATAAAAACAAACTAGAGAGAGGATGTCTGAATGCACAACAGAACTAAAACAACTAAGAAGATGCCAGAAGTGGGGCGTCTGACTCACTTGCCAGAACTGGCTAATCAAGGGGGTCTGGTTCGCTTGTCAAAGTTGGCTGATTAGGGGATCTGGATTCCTGGGACCCCGTAAAAATAAAGTTGCTCTTGATCTTTAGAAAAATCGAAAGAAACTCGTTTAAAATCCTCAGATACGTAGAAATTATAATAAAATATAAAAAACAAATGTAATCGATTTTAATTTTATCATTGGTGACTATTGATGCCAAGTCGAACTCTGGCGCTGCTGTTGCTGCTTTTGCCGCTGAAGTGGCCCTCACCCCTGACTATATATATGAAGCATTCCCACACTGCTTGGGTACATGTTGAGGCACCACTTGGACCGAATTCTTATGCAGCCCAACCCACTACCCCCTTGTTGATCACAATCCAAAAATCCTTTTGTTTTGCCTTATTGGGTGACCCTCTATTTGTGTTAAACACTAGTGTATATTCCATGCTCATTTTGTTGTCTAACTCCCGAGCAAGTGTGCAACAAATGGGCCTGGCTTGGGTTTTCTAGAGATAATTCAAATTCAAATTCAATTTCAAATTTTCCTTATGACTAAAACATCCAGTGGTGGGACTTTACTAAACTATAAGCGGAAGCTACTTCTTGAAGTATGTTTCCTTGCTTTAACTAAAATTCTAGAGCCAAAATAGTCTCTCCTTTCAATAATGAACGGGACAATGAGGGGACTGATTTTGATGAAAACATCGAAAAGCCACTAGAGGAGGAACTCACCCTTGGGCCCTTCTAGAGGAAAACCTCTTATAACTCCTTATAAATGAAGATTGCTTAGAGGACACAATAGGAAAAGTCTCAAACAAACTTGAAGCCCTCTGGCTTCTAGGATCTTTGAGCTGATGAAAAACCTCTCTTTCCCTTGCTTCCCATCCAGACCATCTCAAGTACCCGCAGAAGTGGTTGACCCAAAAAAACCATCTTGGCATTGGAATGAAGACACCAAATTCCTAACCTAAACCTCCTTCCCTGTTTTTTTTAGAAGGAAGTTGTGTTAGCTCCCTCCAATGAAGCTCTAGATTAGAAAAATAAACAAACTAACAACCTCTGCATCTAGTACTAAGCATCGTTTTGATTTTCTCAATTCCTTCTTTGGCCTGAACATGCCTATCACTATAACTATGGATCCTTTTTAAGACGTCTAATTGCCACAAGTAGTACTTTTACCCTAGACAATTTGACTGTTAGAAAATGCAAGACTCCTAATTACTATTTGTGTGCATTGTCAGTTAATCACCTACTTCATATCTATCCAATAGTTGACTACATTTGGCACTTTTTTATCTAGGTGCTCAAGCTATCATACCCACCGAGTTCCTTGCACAAACTAATGTGGGTTTGGATACCCCAACTTCTTTCCATTTTGAGGAAAGCTGTGGACTTTCTCACCAGAGCAAATGCCAGAAATATTTGAGGAATGCTCTTATTTTACATGATAAAAATTGTGCATGTTCTTTATTGATTATTAAAATTATTTATAGGTTTTTGTCATGAATTATTGCAGTTCCCGACGTGAAGAAGGCCTAACTGGAAGACACTATTGCAACAACAAAACAAATCATGGAGTTCCTAAGACACCATATTGATTCAAGCGATTATAATGAGAGAATAGTTTAGTAGGGAGCTAGCCCAGCAGACAGGCTCTTAGTTCCTTTTCCTTAGGTGCTCTAGGGTTTTGTTGTTGTTGTATTCAGTCATTGCTTTTTGTTTTAACTTGGTTGTGTCTATTTACTTCTTTGTTGTAGTTTGTTAGCCTCCACTCCTAGTGGATTACTGTAACGGTCTAGTGGACCGTCCGGCAGCGACTCGGTGCTACCGCGGTGATCTTGGCTGAGGGAAAAAATGCCAAAAATATTCTAGGGTAAATTACAAGATTAGTCACTAAACTATCCACCAGTTCCTATTTTAGTCACTAAACCCAAAAAATTCTATTTTGGTCACTAACCTTTTAAATTGCTTTCAGTTTGGTCATTGACGCCAACACCGTTAACGGCGATCTGACGTGGCTTAGCCAAGTCAGCGAACTTAACCACGTCAGTACCTCTCTTTAAAAACCTATCTTCTTTCTGCTTCCCCTTTCCCTTTTCTTTCTTCTTCCCCTTTCTTGTTTCTTTCTTCTTCTGTGGAAATTATGTGTTGGTTGTTCTGTATCATCTTGGAATTCTGTGTATTATTAAAATATAATGACATTCTGTGTTGCTTATTCTACATAATGACATTTTGCATGTATTGTGTTTTTTTTTCTTGTTTTTGTTTGGTCAAACAATTAATTTTTAAGTACTTGTGTGTGTGTTCTCAGGGAGGTGCAAGTTGTTCATTGAATTTGTGAAGCAGAATAAACAAGGATTAAGCATTAATTGTGTGAGAGTTGTGCAATTTGTAGTCATTGGTTTATGTTGTTTTTAGACATAGATGGTGTCGATTTGCAGGCTAGGTTGGGTACTAGATTATAGAGCTGCAATGTTGATTAGCACTAAATTAATTGTAGTTATGTCAGTTGGAGAGAGATCAAATTCAATTAGCAGGGACTTTTCTGGGGACCCTGGTGTACCCCATTGGAGAATAAATTATAGTTTTTTCCTACATTTTGAAGGCTTTCATACTGCAGGCCTCATTCAGATAGATTATCACAAAGGACCCATCGATTCCCCATTGATGAATCATCATTTTCTCTGCACAATAAAGGAAGAAATAGGGACAGTGATCAATATCCTATTTATCATCAATCTGTGTCTGATGGCGCACTTTCTTCTTGTGGAAGGCCATCTGATAGCTTTCGGCCATTACAGTGGATGAATCCTACAAAAAAAATTGAAGGAGTGAGGGCAAGGAAGAAGAAAGAAACGGGAAAGGGGAAGAAGAAAGAAAAGGGAAAGGGAAAGGGAAGAAGAAAGAAGACAGGTTTTTAAAGAGAGGTGCTGACGTGGTCAAGTTCGCTGACATGGCTAAGCCACGTCAGATCGCCGTTAACGGCGTTGACGTCAGTGACCAAATTGAAAGCAATTTAAAAGGTTAGTGACCAAAATAGATTTTTTTTTTTGTTTAGTGACCAAAATATGAACTGGTAAATAGTTTAGTGACTAATCTTGTAATTTACCCAATATTCTTAATATAGAAATCTCTCGGCAGGCAGATGCGCGGGAAAACCTGCTGTGACCGAGAGATGTGCGGGAAAAACTTGCCTTAGTCAGGTGGGCTCCGTAGGCGTGACCGATAACGCCGAGAAAAGTTGCTGCAACCGAGGAGGCCTTGCGGTGTGACCGAGATCGCTGGAAAACTTATCGTAGGTGAGTTGGCCAAGCAGACGTGGCCAAGAAATCCTACCACTACCGGGTGGACGCGCAGGTGTGACCGAGAGACGTGGGCAGGTGCGCATGGGCGGGCTGCCATGTGTGCGTGACTGAGGGACATGCGAGAGTGCTCGTGCATGGCCGATGAATGTGGGGGTGATGGGCGGTTGCTCCAACCGTCTACCAAGGTAATGGAGAATGTGGGCACTTGGTCATAAGCAAGTGGCATTGACCAAGGGCTGGAACGGTTGCCATGGGCGGTTTCTAGAATGTGGCGCATGTTCTCCTTGAAGAGCTTTAGTGGGAACGGTTTGCTATGGGCGGTTCCACCAAGGCGCATGTTCTCCTAAGGATGACAGAAGTGAGCGGGTCCTCATCAATGACCATGTAATGGGCGGTTCCTCGTCCTTGACCATGTAGTGGGAAGTTCCTCCTCATATAACCAAGTAGTGGGCGGTTTTGGTAACCGCCACATCCTATGTACTGGGCGGTTGTAGTCTCTTGGTATCTTAGATAAATAAGTCATGGGGGCCAGCAATTTTGTAAGCATGAAGCATTCGGGAGAAGCATTGGATTGATCAAGGGAGAAATCAACAAAAGTCTAAGTTAAGTTGGGCTGCCTATGTTTGTGTACATTTTTATTTACTTCTGTTTGTGCATTGTTAACTCTTTTGGTGAGGTGAGGCTTTGGCTGGCAGCGTGCAAGGGTGCGTCGGTTGCGCCATCACAGCGCCTACGGAAGAAAAAAAAAACTAAGGCATTCTTGCCCAGTAACCTTCCATCGGTAGGGCTGTGACAATTACCATGTTGTTTTAGTTCTCTCCTATTGAAATCTATGTTGTACTCTCCATCTATGTTTATGAATATGGTTTATGCATTTATATATATATATATATATACTTACTGTAGTGCCAAGACTTGATAATAATATCCTTCTCGGTCAATTATCTCTTACAAGCCTCAAGCCTTTCAAGTGATTTGGGTGGCCCCATCCCTTATTCGCTCTCTTATCCTATAATTTGTAACTTTATTTTATAATTAATATATTATATATTTTTAAAATTATTATTTTTTAATAAAGTGGGTAAACCACAAAATTATAAAAAAAAAACATAACAAACAAGTCCAAACAAAACGAAATGAACAGAAAAACCAAAGAACAAGAAGAAGAAGAAACGGTAGCAGTCACAAAAACTGAAGCTTACCAAAACAACCAACAACAAAAACAGACCACATAAGGTAAACAGCTAAGAAAGCGAGGGCCACTCTTCGATGTTCGAAGCCCTCAAAAGCTGAGAAGGGAGTGGATCACTCCTGGGCATATATATATATATATATATAATGTTTGGCATGAGGAACTGTAAGTCAACCCAACGGTAACTACCGTGTAGTGCTATTGAGAAATCTTGAGTTCAAGCCTTTCAACTCACATTGCATTTAGTCCTGTATGAGTTCTATCTGAGGAATACCTCTAGTCCTCCATTCCATTATTGCATGACAGGGGGTTTATCTCTAGGAGGTCATTCAAACCACTGTAACTGGTGTATTTCTATACCTGACTATTCTTTGATATGGTGCTTGTCGGCATTGTTGCCTTTGTCACAAAAGAAAAAATAAATAAATAATAAATAATTGTTTAGCATGTTTGAGTGTTATTTTGCCTTTGGTTACAGCCCGCTTCGGTCACCGCCGTGCATTACAAGATTTAAATTTTTTTTTGGTGTGAAATTTTTGAAAAGTTGGTTTGAGATCTAAATATGTGACAACATTTTGGTTTAAAAAAATGAGTTTGGTGGTAACCACGTCAAACAATGGGCAAAAAAAAAAACTACTCCAAAATTAATGAGCAAGTAAAATGAATGATGAGGTAAAGACTTGTTTTATATATAATTTAAGTCTCAAAGGTGCTACCATGACTGCTAGTTGATAGATTATATCTTAGAAATTTTCTCATAGTTAGATTATAGGATATGAACACTTTCCTTGAAGTTTCAGCCATTCAAAATTACATGGTACAGGAATTTTTTACGAGGTGCATAAACCATTATAATCGATACATTTCTATACTCATCTATCTCTTAAAAATAGACCACTCATCACAGGTTCGTCAAAAAAAACTGCCCATGAAGAGTGCTTCCATTTAATGATAAGGTTGCTTCGAGAAGAGTTTAATTGGTTGTTTCTATTACTTGGCCGAAACTCAGTTTTGTATGTACAGAAGAAGTCATCTTTCGGCCGTCTTTGACTTATTTATTTTTTAAATTTACAGAAAAACCAGTCTTTGACTATCTTTTCCTTACAAGGCCCCCTCAAAGGGCCTTGTCAAAATTTGGCACCATTGCACAAAGTCTCAATCTAGAACCACTAGAGAAAGATAGTTTTTCAACATAATCAATTATAAGGAATCAGAATACTTTTCAAACCCACTGACAGACAATACAATTGTTGATTTTTTCCATACATATCCGTATTAAAATATATTTGCTTAAATCTATTCATGTTTTGAAAATTCAGTAGTTTCATCAGTATATAAAGAGGTGCATATATACAACTGAACCCAACTCATCTATAGCTTTCATCTTTTGTCAAAGGCCTTCCTTAATCACAACATGCACAGCTACATGAGATCATCATCCTCTCTTCTCCTCTTTTCATTCATCATTCTTGTCCACAATGCAATAGCCTCAGATTCTCTCTTTTAACTTTTTGTTCAAACACCAACTACACAGCTGGTGATGCCTTCTCTTCCAACTTAGACCAGTTATTTTTCATGCTAGCCACCAAAGGTCAACCAACCGGCTTCGCACTTGGCACAGTTGGTTACGGCCAGAACAAAGTCAACGGGCTCACACTCTGCCGTGGCGACGTCAAGCCTGCAGCATGTGGAACATGCATCAGAAACTCTGCCACTCAACTACGTGATCTATGTCCTCTCAAGAAGAGCGCCATCGTCTGGTTTGATGACTGTCTTTTACGCTACTCGGACTTAGAATTTTTCGGTGAGATTGACAACAGTGATACATTCTATATGTGGAACGTTCAGAACGTGTCAGATTATTCGACGTTTAACAATAAAGTTAATGAACTTTTGAATGAGATTACACTGGTAGCTTATGTTAAGCCATCACTGTTTGCAACTGGAGAGAAGGAGATAAAGATTGGAGGAACGGAAGAGAAGCTTTATGGTCTGGTTCAGTGTACAAGAGACCTTTCTGGGGAGGACTGCAAGAAGTGTTTGGATGGTGCCATTAGTCAACTTCCGAGCTGCTGTGATGGTAAGAGGGGTGGAAGAGTAATTGGTGGGAGTTGCAACTTTAGATATGAGTTGTACTCATTCTATGATGTATAAATGTTATAGTATGAGAATATATATATATATATATATATGATGTATAATAACTAGGATATGTACTCTCTTTGGAAGAGGAGAGTAGGTATTTCCTTCGCGCTTTCTCAATGGGTTCTTGTGGTGTATTCTAATAAACATTTGGCTTTGTTAAGTGATACTTTTGAGCCTGCTTATAAAATTAAAGTTAGTTTATATGATTTTTTTAATAAAAATATTATATGAATATATGTAACTAATAAACATAAGTAAAACGCATTCATTAAACATAACATAAAATTTTTTTTAGAAATGTGGACAAATCATATGACAAAAATGTGCGCTTCCGTGAAATTAATTTTTCGATACATATATATATCTTCATCCTAAATGAATTGAATTTCAAACCTAGCTACATCTTAGATAAAACACAAATATTTTATGCAAAAGACATGGTGTGAATATACTAAATAGATGTTGGCACATGATCACTTAAAACTTTGAATAAAAAATTATTTTAAATAATGCTAAAGTTTTATTCAAATTGACGTGAGACCAATCAATTTTTAACATTAATTTAAACACATGAGCTGTGTGAAACAAAAAATAATTATGAAATCATCAATACATTAATTACTCTCTTTCCAACTCATCATTTTTTAGTCTTATAGTCATCATCACATAAAAAATTTATATATAAATTCAATTTAATAATTTATAGTATTTATTATTCACTTAAACACATATATGATAATTTAAAAAAAAAATCGAGCTCAACCAAACTATGTGAGAGTAATTTTTGAGATTTTAACGCCATTCCAACTAATATTATTTTAGAATTTTATGGCATTAACTCACTCAACCTTATGGTCATCACATGCATCAAGCATACTTGTACAGAAGATGAGCAAGTTGATTAATTAGCAATTTAGCAGCAAGTGGGCATTTGCAGCTGTGGGACATACAAAAAGCACAACACCAGTTGAGTGACTCTTCACATCACAGGTAAAGAGTATGTGGTTCTGCTTTGTTGAGAGAAAAGGAGACTTGAGTTTGCCTTTTGTGTTTATTAAGGTTTGGAATCATACTGACATTTGCAAGGGTGTACTTGACCAGTTTGGGCTTACCTTTTTTCAAATTGAACATTTAAATTGCCTAGCAAATGAATAACTCCTCTTAAATCTCACATGGAGCACTTTTTTATTTCAAGAAAACTGTTCAAAAGCCACATTACTATACATATATAGACACTAAAAATGTTGAGAATGTGATATATTGAAGGTGAACGGGTGGCAGGAGGCATGGAGATGCATGACAAGTAACATCACAGCATGGATGAAGGTGTAGCTGTGGGATGTTGCAGGCGATGGAGTAGTGAAGAAGGGAAGAGCAAGGCTGCAAGCATGGCACTGTACCATCGTGTGGTAAAGAGATGAGCATGTTCTCAGTGTTTTTGGGGTAGTTAAGTTAGTTGGTGTGTTTTGAGAGAAATGAGTATTATATTTACTCAATCTCTTGTATTCAGTGTCCAGCCAATGCTGGAGCAGTTTAAGGATAGGGCATGGCCAATGGGCTGAGTTAGTGGGCTGGCAACCAATGGGTGCTCAGCTTTGTGGTTCTCTATCTGTAATTTTTATAAATATAACGTTAGTGCTATGTTGGGATTGGCTGGTTACAAACCATTTTAAAAGTCCACTAAAGTCCACTCTCTTTAGCTTCCTTTGACCAGAGAAACTATGTGGTGATATACCAAGGCATTTCATTAAACACCTTGGTATTCACTGGACCTTTCCTCGAACACTCACTTCCTCTTCATCACTATACATTTATAGACACTAAAAAAATATAAAAAAAAAAATCGATAAGGATGGTCCTTACATCACTGTATATCTCTATGATAAAGACGTTCGTGTTGTGCCAAACACATCAATAATATGGAGAAAAACAAAAGAAAAATAAGTAAGACACGTAGATTTATACGACTACGCTGACTTCACGTCCCACGAGCAGTAAGATAGATTTCTTATTCTTTTTCGAGCGAAAAACTCATATAAATAATAAAGGGAAGAACTCATATATATATTCAAATTAAAAATAAAAATAATATAACAAGCTCAAAACAACTATATCACACACACAACACATGTAAATCACACCAAATAATAACCTAACCCCAATTCGCTCAAATTTCCTTCAAAGTTCTTTAACTCAAGTGCAAACTTAACTTCTCTCCCTCAAAAGCATCACACCATGTCACAGCCATTTGGCCACCTTAGCCTGGAGGAGATCCTCAACCATGTTGCTGAACAGATGGAATCCATGCAAGGAATGTCTAGTAAAGATATCAAAACAGTCATTGCATGGATTCTTTGTTTTTTAGCTGCTTCAATCTCTAGTGCAGGAGGTCTGGGTGGTGGCTCCTTATTCCTCCCCATACTTAAACTTGTTGCAGGCCTGCAAATCAGGACAGCAGCCACCTTCTCAGCCTTCATGGTCACTGGAGGGTCTCTCACCACTGTCATATATAACCTCTTCTCAGGGACCTCACTGATAGACTATGAGATTACACTCCTCTCACAGCCATGCTTGCTTCTTGGAGTGAGTGTTGGGGTATTCTTCAATATTATGTTTCCAGAGTGGCTGATAACAGTGTTGTTTGCTGCTTTCCTGGCTTTTTCTACATTCAAGACATGCAGTGCTGGTGTAAGACATTGGAAAAATGAGACTGAAGAGATTAGGAGAAGGGACTGTGGAGATGATGAGGTGAGCTTGGAGGTGGCTACAGCCATGGATGTAGAGATAGTGTGTGCTACTGTGGGCACTCCATGGGCAAAGTTGGTGATTTTGGTATTTGTGTGGTTGTCTTTTTTTGGTCTGCATGTTCTTCTTGCTGACAATGATGGACAGGTATGTTAATTATGTTATCTTGTTCTTTATTTCATATTTACTCCATTAAGATCCCATAAAAACCAAAAAGTAGTCTTGTTATCAAACTTGCCAATTTATTTACAATGTCATAATCGCACACCCACCCTCCCACTTGATCATAATGGGAACAACATTTGTGACAAGAGATCAATCAAAAAAACCTGCTGTCATTTTGTACCCAACCATTACAGTAAACTTTTTCTTTTTGTTTTTAATAAAGTGGATAAACCATTAAATATATTAAATTAGATTAAATTAAAACCTCACCCTTTCTCTCATTAGTTTTTCATTGATCATTTGATAGTTATCTTTGCAGAATTTCATACACATAAAACCATGTGCTGTCGGTTACTGGCTTATCACATTATCCCAGATTCCACTTGCCATTGGTTTCACTCTATACATCTTATATGCAAAACATAGACTATATAATGAAGATCATCATGATGAAAATAAGCACATGAAGGTTAGTTTAACAAGAAATTTTTTTTTAACTGTGTAGTATGTTATTAATTTGAATATGCAATATCTAACTAGAAGGGTGAAGTGGACATTCATGCAGAACAATATTGTAAACCAAAATGGGATTAGCACACAGCCCAAATTTATCTTCCCAGTAGCTGCACTCTTATCAGGCATTGTGGGTGGTCTCTTAGGCATTGGTGGAGGATTGCTAATTAATCCTGTTCTTCTTCAAATTGGAGTACCTCCTCAGGTTCCACATCTATTTAACCAATTTCCTAACTTTAAAAAACAAAAAAGAAGTTACTCACTTCTGATGTTTCAACTTAAATTTCAGACAACAGCAGCAACAACATGTTTCATGGTGTTGTTCTCTTCTTCAATGTCTTCAGCACAATACTTGATCCTTGGCATGAAAGGTGTCAAACAAGCATTGGTTTATGCTCAGCTGTGTATAGTGGGTTCAGCTCTTGGGTTAATCATGATGGAGAGAGTTGTGATAAAGTCTGGCAGAGCTTCTCTTATTGTGTTCATGGTCAGCATTGTCATGGCTCTGAGTACAATCTCTATTACTTCATTTGGAGCAATAGATGTTTTGGAGTGATTACACTGACGGCAAAAAAATATGGGTTTCAAGCTCCCTTGCTGAACTTTTGATTAAGCTCTGCTACTTTAAGTACTTACTTTGTCAAGACTTATCATTTATATATTTTCAGGGCTTAAAACACATGTTGTCAACTTACAATATATATATCTATTGACAAAAAGTTCGTAACAAGCAGTTAATAACATTACTAAAATTATGAACAATAGTACAGTAAAAAAAAAGAATATACAGTATTTTAATTTGAACAGTAAATCGTGATCCAACAGTAAATCAATATAATCTGAACCATTAATTTTTTTCCTATTGGATCTACGGGAGCAAAATTAAAAACCAAACTAAACTTAATAAATATGTTAATGTGTCTGCATTTCTCCTTTGTATTAACTGTACCCAACTGCTGACGTTCGTACTCTGTTAGGTTTTTCCAAAAGAATTCAGAAATAAACACACACGCAAGCCTCTGAAATGTGCTGCAGCAAAGGTCTAGAATAATGTGATTCAAATAAATCACAATTCATCCAAAATATAGTATATAAAAGTATAGCCCCTCAAAACACAATGGATGCATATAGCATATGATATCAGAAATATATATATACTCTACGTATATTCTCCTTTAGATCATGGTGTTATTACAAGTCTAATCTAGTCCCACATCACCTAATTAAAAAGGGAGTTTATAACCATATATATAAAGGGTAACCCCATTTTATTAACCTGACTTTTTAGGTTTATCATTGTGTGTATCATTGGTGTTTTTGTTGAGATTTGATGGTGCGGAATTAGAGGAGGGATTGACTGAGAAAAACCTGAGTGAAGTGTTGCTGAGTGAAGCTTTGTTAAGTGAAGCTTGCCTGACTCGACGAAGACGTCGGATCTAATCAAAGGAGTAATGTTGCAAGTCTAGTTTAGTCCCACATCGTTTAATTGAAGTGTATTCCACGGACATATATGTGGAGGATGTCTCACTCTATCAAACTGGTCTTTTTGAAATTGTGGGTCTCCAACTGTATGCACAAGGTGATTTGATTAATTACATATTTTCACCTTTACTTAATTACAATAGGATGATAGAAATCCCCTCCCAATAATTTCATCCCCACCATGCATACAGGGTTAGTATTCCACTCCCATCTCCCATTCTCATCATATTATCATAAAGTCAATTATGGCTTATAAAACAACCAAATGGAACTTTATGTTGATTGAAATTAAGTGATGAGCTACAATTTTGTTATATACCAGAGGTTCGGAGCAGAGTCCGGTCCTTATATTGACCAATTTTGTGCAAAATATTAATAAATAAATAAATAAATAAACACCAACATGTACTAATTGAACATTAATGTTTTATTGACTTTTAAACGCCAACACTCAACTACAAAAAATTGTAACACCACTGGAACTCAACTAAAAAAAATAATAAAAGAAAATTTCTAAATTGAAATGGTTATATACATAATTCAATATTTACTATAAATATTTTTTTTTAAATTGGGATGTATTATTCAAATTCTTCGGTCCCAGTCCTTTGCCCCAACTTCTAAAGTTTTTATCCCATCTCCAGGCACTTAAATTTTTTTCTTTTTCCTAGCTTCCTCACCCTATTGATTGACGGTATTTAAAAAAATGGGTAAATCACGTCATTAAAAAATAGAGCTGACAAAAGTTCGGAGAGGAGATGCACAGCACTCCACCAAGGGAATGTGAGAAGAAAAAACAAAAAAAAACAGGACACAGCACAAACCAAAACAAGGGGAAAAGAACAAAAGACCACTAGGAGGACAGACCCCTCCAAAGACAAAAAAACAATTGACGGTATCTTCATTCATCTTTGCTGGATTTCTTTATATTCTTCAATTATCTTCTGTTTTTTCAGTTAAGTATTGAAGTATTTTTTTTCATTATAATATAGTTTATTTATTTTATTAAAAAAATTATATAATTGAAGAGGTTATCATTATTTTATGTTTTTAACTTATTTTTTGACATTATCATTTATGATGTTGAATCCCCACTAAATAAAATTATTTATGAGATAAGCTTGGACCTCAAATAAATTTAGGATTCGCCCATGTTTTATTTGTTATCTATACATTATTTATTCTCTAAAAGTACTCAAACAAAAAAATAAAAATAAAAAATAAAAAAATTGTGAAGTCTATAAAGTTATTACTGCACACATGACTTCAAACCCATCAAACAAGCCTACGACGGTTATGAATTTCTTAGTCGAAGCTAAATAGTTGGTGCCCCTTAAAAGGAGATGCATTTTGGATAACATTGCTATTGTTGAAGAACTATTTTTTAGCATCCCTAAATGTAGGCTGTCGGGTCACATTCAGAAGTCAAATTTGCTAAGGCATTCAACACGATAGATTGGGATTTCCTTTTTCGACCATTTTGAAAGCAAGAGGCTTTGGGGAGAAATGGGTGGGGTGGATTTGGAGTATTCGGTTTTCTTCGAAGGTAACAATCCTTATTAATGGCTCTCGAATGGATACGTTCGCTATCAAAGAGGGTTGAGACAAAGAGATCCGCTTTCACCTTTGTTGTTCGTGTTAGTGACGGATGTACTGAGTCGATGTTCTTTCATGCACTAAGATCTCAGGTCTTGATCGAAGTGCCTCTCGGTGAGTTTGGAAGTAAATACAATCTCCACTATGCTGATGACCTCCTGGTGTTAACCATGAGAGGTCTCAAGGATCTCAAGACATTGAAGCTGATCTTATACTTGTTTGAAAGTATGACCGGCCTTAAGACTAATTTCTCAAAAACCTGCCCATATTCGAGTAATATGGGAGAGCTCCCAGAGGTTACAATAACAGAGACTTTAAACTGCACAATGGGTACACTTCCTATCACCTATCTTGGTATCCCAATTTCGGGAAGAAGACCTCGAAAGCTAGAGTGTGAGGGGCTTATTCTAAAAATTAGAAGGTATCTTTCAACTTGGAAAGTGTTGCATCTCTCTTTGGGGGGCTCCTTACTCTTGTGAATTCGGTCCTATTTGCGCTCCCCAGTTACTAGATGTCTATTTTTAGATTACCAGGCTGGGTCATCAAGAAAATTAACCATATCAAGAAAGATTTCTTGTGGTCAAGTTCGGATATTAACCACACGGACTGTTGTTTAGTCTATTGGAAGAACATTTGTCGGTCTCGTGATCAGGGGGATTGGGGAATTCTCTACCTTGTTAATTTCAATCAAGCATTGCTGGAAAAGTGGTGATGGAAGTTTTTGACGGAATTAGATTTGTGTGGTGCGATGGTGGTCTAATTTAATTATGGATTGTTACATTGGAATATGTCTCCTAGACAGACGCTTAGGATCTCCTCCTTTCGGAAAGGGGTCTCCAAATGTTTACCGGCATTAAGAGGTTGCATCTTGAAGGGTATCAACGCAAGAGCGGAAACCCTTTTTGGAAAGATCGATGGCTTAATGGGACGTCGCCATGTATTTGTGGGCTAAGGAATACACTGCTAATCAGCATCTTGTGGGACCTTGCTTACCTTTTAGAGGAGACTCCCTTTTCGGAGAACCTGGATGTTTTGAATTATCGAGATTGAATATGGGCCCCGGTTGATGAAGGGAGGGATACAAAACGGTTCACAAGGAATGGTATATTATGCGTGAAGTCCCTCTATAATTATCTAAATGATGGTGGGTTATGCTGTCCGGTTGCAATGCTCTTCCGGGCGTAACACGTGCCCTAAGGAAAATTAACTTGCTTAACTAGTTGGTGTGGAAAGATAAGGTCCTCTCTCTTGAGAATCTCCAGAAACGAAGATATAATCGTCTCCTAATAACAACGTGCGTGATGTGTCACTCAAGGATTGAATCGGTTGACCATCTTTTCATTCAATGTTCCTCCGCCAAATAGGTGTGGGACTATTTTGTTCGACTTCTATAACTGCTTGGCCCGCCTAGGTCTACTTGCAACATCTGGGAATCTTGGAGGAAACTTGTGAGACCACCGAGTAGGGATATCAGGATCTTGTCGTTAAAGCGATGGTGTGGAATATTTGGTTTCCTAGAAATGATTGAATCCTTAATGCTGATGTCTTGTCAGTACATGCTCTTATCTTAAAGATTTACCATATACTTTTGTCCTGGTACTCAGCAGCAACATAGGGGCCCAAAGTGAAGCTGGAGGATTCCATGTCTACCATTTGCCAAAGTTTAGAGTTTTTAGGCCCTCGAGTAGAGGTGGCTAGTCGGGCCCTAACATCATGAGGAGGATCACGACCAGATCGCGAGCTAGGGTATCTCATAGAGTTTAGCTGTCTTTCCCTCTTTTGTGGTTTTTATTGTTAGCTCCTTCTTGCTTTGTTTGTGGTTGCTCCATAGCTTGTGGTAGCTTGTTGTTCATCTCTTTTGTTTCCCCTCCACCCGTTGGGTGGTTGTCGTTGTTCTTGCTTTTGCTTTAATTGAAGTGGTTTATCCATCTTTTTATAAAAATTAAAAAAAATAAAAAACTATTACCGTAAGTCACACCTGACCATCAAATGATCCCCATGCACTGTTCTTCTATATAAAGCTACAGAGGACACTTAAGTACGAAGTGATTCAGTTTATCAACACCCTTTATAACATTAAGCCATGACTCTGTCATTTAGCCACCTTATCCTTGTGGAGCACTTTAATTGAAGTGGTTTATTCATTTCTTAAAATTAAATAATTAAAATAATAAAAAAAAAAACACCAACCAACCATAAAATGATCCCCCATGCGTTGTTCTTCTGTATGAAGCTATAGAGGACACTAAAGTACAAAGTGATTCAGTTTGTCAACACCGTCGACGACTTCATGCCGTGACACTGCCATTTAGCCACCTTATCCTGGCGGATGTCCTCAACCAACTGGCTGCTGAAAAGATGGAATCCATGCAAGGAAATGTCAGGCATAGATATCAGAACTATCATTGCATGGATTCTATGTTTTTTTAGCTGCTTCAATCTCTAGTGCAGGAGGTCTGGGTGGTGGCCCCTTGTTCCTCCCCACACTTAACCTTGTTGCAGGCCTGCAAATCAGGACAGCAGCCAGCTTCTCAGCCTTGATGGTCACTGGAGGATCTCTGGCTGCTGCTGTCATCTATAACCTCTTCTTAGGGACCTCACTGATAGACTATGATATTGCACTCCTCTCACAGCCATGCTTGCTTCTTGGAGTCAGTGTTGGCGTGTTCTTTCAATATCATGTTTCCATCCCAGCTAATAACAGCCTTGTTTGCTGCTTTCCTGGCTTTCTACATTCAAGACATGCAGTGCTGGAGTGAAATATTGGAAGGGTGAGACTGAAGAGGTTAGAAGAAGGAGGGACTGTGGAGATGGTGAGGTGAGCTTGGAGGAGGCTACAGCAGTGACTCAGGGGACTCCATGGGAAAAGTTGGCGATGTTGGTATTTGTATGGATGTCTTTCTTTAGCCTGCATATTCTTCTTGGTAACAAGGATGGACAGGTATGCTAAATTTTGTTTTCATTTTCTTTATTATATATTTGCTTCATATCAATTTTCCTTGAAAAATTAGTAAGTGTTATTAAACTTGCTAATTTATTTACAACGTCATATTCACACCACTTGATCATATGCACAGCATTTGTGACAGGGGGTCAAACAAAGGCAGCAGTGTTGTGCATAATAATTAGATTAAATTTGAAGCTAACTTTTTTTTTTTCTTTTAAATAAAATGGATAAATCACAAATTTATTAGAAAAAGAAAACAGAGAAGCTCACCTTTTCTCTCAAAATTTCTCATTGATAATTTGATAATCATCTGTGCAGAGTTTGGCACACATAAAAAAAATGTGGTGTTGGTTACTGGCTGATCACGTTGTCCCAAATTCCAGTTGCAATTGGTTTCACTGCATATGTCTTGTATGCAAAGCAGAGGAAAGTTAGTTCAACAAGAATTTGTTTGATTTTATATGTTACTTGAGTATCTAATATTTGACTAGAAAAATGAACATTCATGCAGAACATTTGTAGGCCAAAATGGGATTGAAACAAAGCCCAAATTTATTTTTCCAATAGCTGCATTCTTATCAGGTATATTGGGTGGTCT
Organism: Dioscorea cayenensis subsp. rotundata; assembly: GCF_009730915.1. Classification (NCBI taxonomy): domain Eukaryota; kingdom Viridiplantae; phylum Streptophyta; class Magnoliopsida; order Dioscoreales; family Dioscoreaceae; genus Dioscorea; species Dioscorea cayenensis. The sequence goes on along the minus strand of NC_052485.1, from coordinate 1,344,475 downwards.
CTTCGGCAATGGTGGAGGATCATTAACTAATCTTGTTCTTCTTCATATTGGAGTACCCCCTCAGGTTTCCCATCTATTTAACCATTCTCTTTACCTTCAAAACTATTAAAAGTTTTTTTTTTAATATATATATTTTTCAACTTGAACGGCAGACAACAGCAGCAACAACAAGTTTCATGGTCTTGTTCTCTTCTTCAATGTCTTCAGCACAATACTTGATCCTTGGCATGAAAGGTGTCAAACAAGCATTGATTTATACTCTGCTATGCATTGTGGGTTCAGTCCTTGGATTGATCATAATAAAAAGAGCTGTGGTCAAGTCTGGCAGAGCTTCTCTGATTGTGTTCATGCTCAGTATTGTGATGGGGCTTAGTACAATCTCTATTACTTGCTTTGGTGCAATTGGTGTTTATAGAGATTACACTGCCGGCAAAAATATGGGTTTCAATCTCCCTTGCAGATGAGTTTTTAATTAAGCCCTTCTACTTATTTTTCATGGCACGGTCATCAACAACTCTCCACTGTACAAGGCTTCTCATGAATTTTTTAACTTCCAAAACACATGTTGTCAACTTGCAATATATATAAGTTTCACATGCAAGCTATAAAGGTTTAATTACTCCGTCAGATTCTTCAATAGAATTCAGACAGAATTCAAATTTAAAAGAAAGAAAGAAAGAAACAGTAGGAATGTGCTGCCCACTCTCAAGGCAAAGAATAAGATAATGCCATCCAATTTCAAAGGTTTAATTCACCAACCATGTTCCAGAGTGAATTCGTTAAAACTAATAAAACAATAGCCGCCCAATTGGATTCTCCATCCTGTCACAAGCTGTCCAAAGACTTCTCTTAAACTTGAATCGCTCTGTTCTTCACTTACCCTCACATGGCTTCCTACTTCTTATCAAGTCAATGAACCTCAATGGCCAACTTTTCCTATCAATATATATATATACATTCATTGAGCTTAACCTCAACCTCTTGAGAAGCAACTATGACAACAACTACATTGAGAGCCTTTGCACTTATTGCAACTGCAATACTTCTGGTTCAATCAGCCAAAGGTGCAAACTTCAACGTCGGCGGCACCGCCGGAAACTGGGACCTGAGCACAAACCTGAATGGGTGGGCATCAGCTCAAACCTTCACCACAGGCGACACTCTAAGTTAGTACTATCTTGTTTTTTTATATTTATAGCTTCATTGCATGCAGAGTATAATAACAGCTTGTTGTGCTTCTGCATGGCAGCATTCAACTATGACTCCATGCACAGCGTACTGGAGGTTTCAAAGCCGGACTATGATGCATGCCAGGTTAACAACCCCATTGGAGAGTTCACCAACGGGAACACGTTGATCATGCTCAAGTTTCCGGGGAAGAGGTACTTCATCTGTGGTACTGGAGGGCATTGTAGTTCAGGGATGAAAATGGAGATTGATACAGTGGCTGCAGCAGTGGCAACACCACAGCCAGCTTCTTCTCCTGTGACTCCAAGCTCTCGACCTCCAATGTCACCTCCTCAGCTTCCTAAGCCTCCATCGGCGTTACCTTTGACTCCTTCCAAGGCTCAGTCACCGAAGCCTCAGGCTCATGCACCGAGGACTCATATTGTTGCACCTTTGACAGCTCCATCAAGCTCGCCATCTGTAGCTGCTGAGCCTGAGCAGCCAGTGGCACCATCATCGCCATCTTTGGCTCTACCTCCGTTTGGTTCGGCTCAAGCACCACAACCTTCGGTAGCTGAGAATGTTGGCCGGAATGCTAAGGTTGTGTTAGGCTTTGGGTTTGGAGTTTTGATGCTCTCTGTTCTCTGAGAGTGAGAGAGATGAGCTTATTTATTTTTCTGAGAAAATGGATTATGATTATTTCTTGTTTTGAGATAATTATTCATATAACTCTTGTGCAACATGAAATTACTTGCATATTCCATAGTTTTTTTTTTATCCAGTCTTATCTCCATCTGGTGACACAGATTTTGAACAGCAAACTCGCACTTATAACCGAGGATCCATTACTACAATTATATTTAATAAGATTTAAACTTAAAACCTCTTAAATGTTTCATATTAAGTTTTAACAATGGAGCCAATAACACTATATTATGAGCCTTTGATTTCGTAGAAACTTTTGTTTTTCGTAGAAATTTTTAAAAAACAATGGAGTCAATAACACTAATTTATGAAACTTTGGTTTCGTAGAAATTTAAAAAAAAAAAAAATGTGGAGTGTGAGAAATTAGAGCATACAAAGGAGAAAGCAAGGTGAGAGGTGGGTGATTAGTCTTTAATGAATTTTAATTTGAATTCTAACAAGGGGCACATGTGCAAGATTCGTTAAAAGCAGGGGGGTTGGTAGGTACTTAATAAAGCTTGATCCACCATAACAATTATGCACTTAATATAATACATTTTACATTAAAAAACTAACTACTTCTTGAGTAATATTAGAATCCACTGTACCTCAAAATTCACCTTTGATTTTTCTGTACCAAAAATCTAACTTCTAGACAAATCTAATAGTTCAGAATTTTTGACAGACCCTCTTGTATGAAACAAATAAAACACAAACAGATAAATAGAAGATTATTAACAGCCCAAACAAGATGATTTATTTGAATATACAGTAAAGCAACTAGGAGTTCCTTGATTAGCTAAACATCACCAATGATAGATATGCTACTTGTTAAGCAACAACAGTCTCACATAAAATTAGGGGTACAAATCAGTGATGAGTCTCCTTCTCTGCTCAAGCAACAAGTAGGCATGATTCAAAGAGATTGACATCAAATTGAAATCAAGCAACAGGGGGACAAGATTCAACATCCTGTGAGGTATCGACGTCTGCAGGTGGCATGAATTGCCACATAGGGAACCCAGGGTAGCCGATGACAGGCATCATGAGCTTCTGCCCTGAGGCTTGCCCTTGGGCAACATAGGGAGTGGGTATCACTGGAGGATGAGGTACAAAGCTCGGTGTAGCATTCAAGAGTTTGACCTGCTGCTCCAAGCTCTCTTTCTCTGCCTTGAGTCTCTGCTTCTCATCACGAAGCTCATTCTTCTCAGTCTGCAAGGCAAAGGCAAACAATATTCATTATTGAATGAAACCCCATATTTCACTTCGTACTGCACATTCAACACGATACCAAAGAAACAAATCTCAGGCCCCAAGAAGTAACAAGAGACTTAACTTACAAGAGAGAAAAACATTCCAGACAAAGTGAACCTAATCACTCATGAAATACCAACAGATATCTACATATTTCAAACTGGTGGATACCACACACAAAAGCTCCTCACAGGCTCATATAGAAAATGCAACAACAAAGATCACTGAACTCAAACTTCAAGCACGCACTAAAAAAAAACATTAATAGAAATCTAAATTCAATCAAATCTGACAAAGAGACAAGCCCAAACAGAACATAAGCATTTAAGCTTATCTAAAAAGAGCATTCATGATTCTACCTAGCCTAATAGCATGAAAACTTCACACTAGTATGCAGAATCCAAATGAAATATTAAAATTATAGGCATGGTAAGTCGATGGTCATCAAAGATTCCACCATCTCATTCAACTTTCAGAATACTACTCCAAAAATAGTTATACCACTAGAAAAAGGCATTATTTCAATAAATTGTTCAGTACTGGTCTTCATTATTAAAAAAATATGTAGAACTCCATTTTAAAAATCAGCATGACCTTAATACATCAAATAAATTTTAGAACAGCTTTTTATTTGCATTAACAAAAAATTGCTTTTGATTGGGCCATCATGGGGAAAAGAATGCACTCAATCATCAGAAACAAATTTTCTCTGCTAAAAATACTATATCAATTGTAGGTTAGGAAACTCTACAAAAACTTGACAACAATGCAAAAGAACTAGAAAGTTGTGAAATAAAAACAAGTGCCAATAATTAACCAGGAAGCTACAATTTTAAAAACTTGTTATCCTCGAAAACAAAATTTCAAGAGATTTAAAAACTAGAGATACTACGTATACAGGTATGCTAACCTTCAACTCTTTGATCTTCTCATGAAGCTTCTCATTTGAATCTTTCAGCTTTTGTACATCAGTGCGCAACTGAGTCACCATATGAACAGCATCACTTAATATAGCTGCTTTGTCCATTTTTGGTGGCTTACCAGGATCCAAGATGGAACCCAACTCTACAAACCTTAAAAACCAATTCTAGGATTAAAAATCACAGATTCACAAAAAAATAAAAACATACAACAATGGCATGTGCCTGGGTGACTAATGAGCCATATAAAAATGCAAGAGGTAAATATACTTGTCATTCAGTCTATCCCTCCTCATTTTCTCCCTGCATGCCTTCGAGCTCAGCCCACTCGCTGGACTCTGTCCTCGCACTGTAACTAACAAATAATAAGTAGCCATCGTCCGACCATATAACTCAGAATACACATCCACAAATTATGCAATCATACCGTTTGCTTGAGCTAGATTCTTTAGGCCCATCAGAATTCACCTGGGAGCCATCAACTTGCAAACTGAAAAGAATACTGAATGTCATAAAAACAAGAGCAACAAAACAGAAACAACTAAAGAAAGAGAAACCAAATGACTCCTGGGTATCAAGATCATTATCAAAAACAAAAATTCTTAAACCACAAAAAATCAGGGAAAAACAGTTCAATTGAATAGAAAAAGCAGCCAAACTTCTACCAGAAACCAAAAAAATTACAGGAAGACGCAGTCTTAAAAATGTCGACAATATATGATTTTTACGGGTTCCAACAATTTACAACATTCTCACATGAATAATAAGCAAAGAGAAAGTACCTACAGTCTAAACAAGCAACCTTTTCCATCATTGAGATTCAAAAAAATAGATGAAATTCGAATAGATGACAAATCAGAAAGGGGAAACATCCAGGGAATCAAAGCTTGCTCTTTTGAGCCAATACTCGCATGAAAACACCAAAAACTAGAACCAAAAGAGAAAAATAAAAAGGATCGAGGAGGATTCAACCCAATAGAACCTGGCATTGGGGGGGACATTGAGACCCTGAGGAGTCCAGAAATAGCCAGAGTCCCCTGCTCCAAAATCAACCACATGAACAGGGATGTCGCCGATAAGCGAAGGATCGAAGGCCCAATTGGAATTCTCGAAGGAAGACATCCCGAATCCCTCGAAGTTCGACCTAGGGTTTCAGAGGATTTGGGGAAAAAAGGCTGATAATTTTGGTCTTTCCTTTCTAATCAATCATAGAGCCAGGAAGACTCAAAGCGTTATCGGGTAAACGGGCGTGACGTGCTTGGCTTTCCAACCACACGATTGAAACCTTTTTTTTTTATATATATATATATATAAATACTCATATAATAATGTTTGCGGATCGGGTGCATAGTCAAAGTATTTGGATCCGGTATCTGGTTACTAATTTAATAATTTTCCATATTTATATGATTCTAATGACTTGATTGATTGTTCTGTGTGTTTGGGTAAAATTGTTCCGCACTTTCTCTGCTTTTGATATTTTTGTCGGACGCATTAACGGATAACTACCTACACTATCTCTCCCTCTTTATTTATATATATATAATTATTGAAAAAAGTGAACTCATTGTACTGTATAGCAGTATTACAGTGGTATTGTTTATTTACTGTTTTGACAGTAAGTATTATTTATTTACTGTCATAACTATCCACTGCATCTTAGAGCTCATGGTCCCATTTAGAAATCAATTTGTGTGAGACTGTGAGTGATCCCGATGAGGAGGTTCCCACTAAGAATGCCACCTAGTTATTTTTTTTATTTCAAAATCATATCACTTGGAGGTTGCTTTTTCCATGGGAATTTCATTTTCTAATTTTGTTGGTGATCTATCTCTAATAGATCTCTTTATGTTAGTGTTTTGATCTGTATATCTTTTTTCTTAATGTTCTTCTGCTATGATTTTCTTTTTCCGGTTGTTTCAATAAACAGTGATTTATCCTCCTATCAATAAAAATCAAATGACAAAAATATTGTATTGTGTATTTAGACTATTAATTTTTTTTTTTAAAGAAAAAAAAAGGTACTTCATTGATGGAGATATGGGGTTCATGGTAAGCATCTTCTGAAACATTTGTTAAGGAAGCTAAGTAGATTCTAATTCGTGCTTTTTTTTTTAGAATATTTGATTTGGACATAATGGTCTTATTTTTAATTCAAAGATCTATATTTGATCGACATTATCATAAAAACAAATCGCATGTTTTATTATGGTCCTTCACAATCTCTAAGAAAAAGATGGCGAAGAAGTCCGATCCGGGACTTCATCATAACTATCACTGCAACTTAGGCTCCTTGGGGTCCCACTTGAAATCAGTTTGTGTGGTGATCCCGCAGGTTGCTTTTTCCATGGGAGTTTTATTTTCGGGTTTTGTTGGTGATCTATCTCTAATAGATCTCTCTATGTTAGTGTTTTGATATGTATATTTTTTTTTCTTTATGTTCTCATGTTGTAGTTTTTTTTTTTTTGGTTGTTTCAGTAAAGCAATTAATTTATCACACCATTAATAAAATCGAATAATGAGAATATTGTATTGTGTATTTACACTATTGTTTTAATTAAAAGGGTACTTCGTGTATTGAAAGTAATAAAATTTGTCATCCAGTCTATTACCTTCCTCTTGTTGTTCTTCTCTACTTTTATTTTTGTTCGATTCATTTGTTACTCACTCATCATGCTAGAGGATTTGAAACCCTAGTTGTTATTTGAGTTTTAGCATTGTTTAAATCCAGTTTCATATTTTTCTGAACTTTTTTTATTTTAATAAATTTATAATTTATCCATTTTATTAAAAATAAAATAAAATAAAATTCGCACGCATATTGGTAATAAAATGAATAGTTTGAATGAATGAATTAAATCATTAAAATTTTAAAAAATAAATAAAAGGGTCATATAATCCCAATCCATTGCTTTATTATTATTATTATTATTCCGTTTAATAACGAACAAATAAATAAATTATCTAAACCGAGACCATGCTTTCACATCAATTAAATCTTTTAATGGATATATATTCACATCGCGTAGATGGCGACCAGAGCGGCCAAGACGACGCCGGCGCCAGCGCTCACGGTGGCGGAACTCGAGTCGTCAGCGGCGGGGGCGGGAGCGTCAGAGGGCGTTGCCGCATCATCTAGCGACGGTGCGCTCGCGGGGGCATCGCTGACGGGGGCGGTGGATGCCGGGGACTCAGCAGGGGCGGCGCTGTCGTCCTTCGTCGGGGCTGGGGCGGGGGCCGTGACGGAGTGCGAGTGGGAGGGGGCGGGAGTGGGGGAGGCCTTGAGGGTGGGTGTGGTGGAAGGGGAGGCGGCAGGGGAGGATGTGGGGGTGGAGATGGTGGCGGAGGAGGTGGGAGCTGAGGAATGGGGGAGCGGCGGCCGGGCCCTGAGCGGTGATTGAAGCTGATAAGGCGAGGAGGAGGCAGCGATGGCGAAGAGGCGAGCTCATAGTTCCGATTTGGGATCGGATTATTGGGGATTTAGGGATTGGGAATTAGGGATTTTGTGAACGTGCCCGGCGAGGAATGGGATTGAGGAATGGGGGATTTATGGAAGGTGGAGAAGAAGAGAGAGCCATTGATTCATTGAAGGGATGCCCGGAATCGCAGGTATCGCACTCTGTGTTTTTCTATTTTTGGGAATGAATGATGTTATCGCGGTTATATTTAGGACGGTTGACAAAATCAAAATTTTATTTTTTTGAATTAAAATTATAAAAATAAAATTAATTTTGATTATTATAATTATTATTCTTATTATGTTTTTGGTTGGCTAAGGTTTGCTGCTTTTAGGAATGCTTTTTTTTTAAAAAAAAAGAATTTGATGAAAGAAAATTTAATATTACATGTTTGTATAATTTTTTTTTTAACGGCACCAACAAATTTTATATACAACATTTGAGGATCCATTTAGTACTACTGTGTTTAAGGAGACCTAACTCAAAATTTTTAAAATTTTTCATATTTATTTTTTCATAATAAAGTAATATCAGTAGTGTTCGTATTTAATTTTGATAATAGAGCAATACCAATAGTGTTGGTATTTGTTTTTCATAATAGAGCAATACCGGTAGTGGGTTATGAGACCTGTGGTTATATTATTTAAATTTCTAATGATATTTTGAGCCCTGTGGTTATATTATTTTAATTTCTAATGATATTTTGAGATTGCAAGCTTTTAATTTTGTTGAGATTTTGAATGGGCCCAACATGTCAACAAGCCTTTCTTTTTTTAACCTTTGGTTTTTCTATTCCAATCTTCAAATCTCAAGGAGAATTTTATCTTCTAAATATTATTTTTAAATAATATTAATAATAATAAACAAATAAATGTCTGTTATGATTCCTCTCCTCTGCCTTGTTGAAGTCACTCTTGCAATCTTTAGTGCTCACTACCCTGTGTGGTGACTCCAAAAATTTGGAGCTTTGAGAGCAATGCTGGGTTTTTAATGTAGTCTTTTCTATCAATTCCTTTAATGAGGAAGAATCATGTGGTCTTTTTGAAACAAGTCTTTCAAAGGGTCTTTATGTTACTATGTTAGCAAATTTGGTATTTTCAATTAGTATGTGTGTGATAATTAAAACATAACCACAGATAACCTTCCTAATTACGAAAGTTGTGGAAACAATAATTCGCTTGTTTCATACATCATCATTTCCCGAATATGAAACCTTTTTGGACATTTTATTTTATTTTTTTAAAAAAAAACCATTTTGGACATAGTCCAGTTTTTTTTTATTTACCACACTTCAATTAGGAAGGTATGGTTATCCATGTGATTAAATCGTATTCCCTCCATTAGGGCTATCTAGATGCTATTTACTCAAACTATCATTTGGAACATTGGGTTGGAGTGATATAATTTCATATTAAATAACTATTTTAGTACACTCTATTCCATTCTTGTTTAAATTGATCATATATTCCTTCTTTGGTTTTTATAGCATCGGATTTAAAAATGAAAGGCCATCGGCCTCTTTATTAATTATAGCATTGATTTTGTTAGTAACTTTTTTGGGTTTGGTGTGTCTCCATTTACAACTATGAATCAAACCAAAGGCTCTTAATGTATAGTCTAGCATGTGCTACCATGGATGAATGATCCCTCATCAAATCTAAGAGTCTGTATTTGTTCTATTTTGATTATTTTGTTATTTTTGTTTTTAAGGCCTTAACCATTATGGGTGATAAGAGTGTTTTTATTTCAATTGCAGTACCTTTTTGCTATATATTTGCTTGTGATACTCACTCTTAATTTAATATAGATTATGATTTATCAGAAAAAAATAAAATACAAAGAAAGAGATATCTCTCAACTAATAGAAAGCAAGACAATCTTCAATTTAGCACCATCTCCCCAAGCATAAAATATTTCTTAAAGAAACCATTTACATTTTCATAAATATTTCTTCTTTTTTTTCTGTTTTAATAAACTGTTAAAAAATTATAATGAAAATTGCCTCAATTTTACCATTTCCATGGTAAGTTTTTCCCCCCACTCCATATCACATTCTTCATAAGTTGTATTCTCATGTGTATCATAAACTATACTCATTTAAAAAAAAAATAATGTTAATTTAGCAGCATCACAGCTTCTTCTTTATTTATTTTTATTTTTGATTTAATTACTGTACGAGTCCCTGTAATTATATACTTTCAATTATTTTAGTCCTTATAGTATTTTTAAGTACAATTAAGTTTTTATATTTAGTTGAATTAAGTTATTTTAGTCCGCTGTGTAAATTGCAAAAATTTAATTATACCTACAAATATTGTTGTGGACTAGAACGATTCAATTTGACTAAATATGATAACGTAATTGTACCTAAAAATATTAGAATTATTAAAAGGGCAGGAAATACACAACCTAATTAAATCTTTATTTTTAAAATTATTTTTATTATATATATATTAAAAATAAAATTAAGAGGAGAAAGGGAGAGAAATCCAAAGATTTTTTTTTTTTTTAATCCATATCCTTTTCGCCCGCATTTATTATTGCCTCAATAAATAATGAATAAAATGGAATGTGTTAATTGTTAAACGGGAACCCAACCATCTTTCCTTTTCCCACCATTCTATTCCCATTCACTTCACAATGCTCTCACATCGCATAGATCGCGATCACCGCCGCAACCAAGGCTCCAGCGCCGGCGCATGCGCCGGGCCTCCATGAGGCGGAGAAGATGTCATCCCCAGTGAATACTAGGGATCCCGGCGACGGTGAAATCCCGACGCTAGCTTCATCGCTCGATGGAGATTCGGCGTCAGCGGGAGGGGCGGGGGGAGAGGAGATGGGAGCCATTGATTCGGGAGCTGGGGCTGCCCTCATCGGCGTCAGCGGGAGGGGAGAGGAGATGGGAGCCGTTGATTCTGGAGCGGGGCTGGCTCATCGGCGTGGATAGAGAGGGCCATGGCGAGGATGAGGACGACGAGGGCGGTGATCTTAATGTGATGAGACATGGTGCCGGCGGTGAGGGGATATTGGATTTTGGATGATTTGGATGAAGGATTAGGGTTTGGAGAGATGTTCCCGGGGAGAAGGGATTTGGGGGTTGGAGGGATTTATGGGCGGCGGCGGAGAAGCGTCACTGTTGCATCGAAGCGCAGGTACCGCTTCTATCTTCTCTCGTTGACATATGTGCCTTCTATTTTTATATCTTTTTATTTTTATTTTTATTTTTTTATTTTTAATTTTTCTCGTTGGAATTAGATAGTGTTGTCCAGCGTCAACGTCCTTGACTTTGGTCAAGCCTCATAAGTCAATTAGCGTATGTTGGTTTTAGGATAAATTGAGAAATTGTTTACTTATGGGCCTTTTTTTATATTTATTTTTTAGATAGATAAATCACAAAATGGTGTAAATGGTTAGTACACAAGGACATCAGATACATTGAATTTGACATGGTGGAAAATGCATGAGTGAAAGTGCTAGCCTATATCATAGGCGGAAATCTCCTCTCTAACAACACTCACTACGGTTGTTTTGATATGGGATTTCATGGATTTCAGACTGGTCGCAATGGAATTCTCAAACTTCGTTCTCTCTCGACTATGAAATTGCAGATACATATAGTAATAACATATGATCAATCTTTATGATAAGCAAAGTTAAAAGAAGAGATTTTACATTAAAAATACACTTATTTTGTTAAAGTTAAATATTCTAGCTGATAGCTCTAGACAAAAAAATTCCCTAATTTTTTTCATACAAGAGATTTAATAATTAATCTACACAAGCACCACATCTCTCCTGGCGATGTTGGACTGACTGGCAATTGAAAGAGCTTGCTAAAATGATTCAAAATCACTCAACAAATGTGCGTTGGAGGAAAAAGTTGCTGGTGTGTTTTCATGTTGGCCTTAGTTTATTAAAAGATAAGAAACGTGAATTGTATGATAAGAATTTTTAAGTTTTGAGAAATAATGCCACAAAGAAATAAAAAAAGTATAATAAAGAATCAAGTGGAGCATCTAGCTGTGATAAAGGAGTACAAGAAGGGTAGAATATTATAATAATAATTATATGTATAGATGTATAAAAAGTTTTGTAGGGCAACTTTGTTATGCTTATTAGAATACTGACGATGAAAAAACAACATCGAGAGTTTAAGGAGAATTGATTAAAAATGAACTTATGTAAAATAAATTAGAAGTAATACTTATTACTGATGAAACAAATGGAATTTAATTAAGATAATATTGTCATATCCTTAAATTACTTGTAATTTCTATGAACAAGTGAAAAGTCATAAAAGAGAGAAAGACAAACTTAAAAATGTTTAGCGAGAAAATTTACTTAATAACATGTTTTGTAGCTTAGGTTATCTTATCTTTTGGTCCTGATAAAAGCAATGTAAAAGAAAAAAAGATTAATAAAACTCGACCTCAAATAATTAGGACTAATTGTTTGTTGTTGTTGTTTTTATATATCTTCTCAAAAGCCTTTTACTCATTATGTACCACTTGCTTAAAGTGGTCGTGCAACACAAACTTCTATCATTTGGACCTACTTTTGAGTTAACAGATATTATAATATTTCAAGAGACATAAATTTTTATTAATGATAATACCAAAAATGTAAAAAATTATCACGAAGTAGCAATAATACTAAATATTAATTATCTTGATATACTAGAGTATCAACCATATTTATTAATATATTAAGATATCAAATATATTTTGATAAATATTAAAGTCAAAAATACGAGTTTAATTGCTAAATTATATATATATATATATATACCTTTTTGTTCCAGTTTTTATATTATGTTTTCTGTTCTTCCTCACTTCTGGTGAGAGTTTCTTCATCTTTGTATCTGTTTTTTTCTAATAAACTAGTGGTTTATCCACTTTTATCAAATATATATATATAATGTACACGATAAATTCAACCTCCAACGTCAACTGTTAACTTGGGGAGTGAAGGGAACTCCTTCCTTGTGGTAGAGGTGGTTAAATTATATAATTTTTATTTATTTGATCTACTTGAAGTAATTTTTTTATTCAAAATATAGATAAATCATTTTTGCTACCCACATGCCCTCAAATCTTTTGGGCATCTAATGTAAGTGCATAGATAATATATTGGATGATATACATTTTGTATAATAATGAACGGTCCACGTGAAATTGGAAGATGGTGCCTTGTTTCCACCTGATAATCAAAAGTCTGCTCTTTTTTAGACGTTTTTTTATATATTTCCTCAGGTGCTATATATAAATGCAAGAACCAACAACCAAATATCTGCATTTGTTCCTGATTTTCTAATAAATTCATAATTTATTCACTTTATTTAAAAATTATGTGCAATTGTTCTTCATGTTTTTTCCTTTAGTTTTATTATAGTAATTTGATTTATATATTTTTCTGTCTTTTCTCACTCTCTCAATACATGTTTAAGACTCCGATGAATGGTGGTCGATCTATGAGTATTAATTAAAATTATATTTCCGGTTTTAGTCATTCTATCTCTTTTTCCATCTTACTTTGAAACCCAATTACGTCTCAGTATTTTTCATTATAAAATAGCTAATCAGCAATTAATCTCATTTGGGGTATAGTAAAAAGTAAAGTTTTATTTTTTAGCGTAGTTAGCACACTCTCCTTCGCAGATTCTTGATTTTGCTCATCTTTATCTTGCAATTAGTATGGTGTCATTTTCAAATATATTCCAATTTTGAAAATGTTTGTATAAAATCCTGGCAAAATAATAAATTGTAAAATGACAGTTTATTAGCTGTTAACCTCATGAGGATATTGAGGATATAATTAAGCTAAAGTTTTTATATTAATAAAGCACACTGTCCCACGTGAGAAAGCTTGAATTTGCTCTTGTTTATCTTCCAATTAGCATAGAGTTATTTTTCTAATAGATTACAATTTTGAAGTGGACTTTGAAATAAGAGCTAAAAACAGTAAATAGCAGGAAGAAAGAGAAAGAAAACCAACCTTTGGTTTTCTCTGGAAATTGGGAGGAGCTATGTCTCACTCATTAACACTGACTGCAAATGACAATACACGTCCATTCAATTAACAAGCACTCGTCACGCACTGGCTCCCACGGCCCAGCACCCGACAAACTGCCACACAGCTCACCAAATGCCCGAGTAGCGTGTAGTGCCTCAAAACACAGTCTCAACAAATCACAAAAAGTCTAACGAGAGCATAGGCTAAAACAAAGAATGGAGTCAGTACTAAAAGAATAAGCCCAAGTGTCTTTCACAGTAATCATATAAATTCAATCAAATAAAAAGCTATGCCCACAACAAAACGGACTTATTACATGCTAAGAAGATTGCGGTGGCCTCACTCCCGATCCGAAAGAAAAATAGACAAAATTTATGAGCATCGATGTACTCAGCAAAGTACCCCTAAAAATATAGGGATCACTTCATCAAAATCATAATTTAATAATTTGCAAAAACCAACCATAAGTTTAATTCACTTAACATAGATATCAAAAATTAAGCATATAGGTCCCCAAAACAACTATTGCTCAAAACAAATCACAAAATTCATATATTTACCCTGTGTCCGAGACAAAACAAAAGTCATATTTTTACCCCTGACCCGAGCCAAAATTAACAAAAGGCCGATATTCCCGCACCGACGGCAAGCAAGTGGGAAACCATAGTTTTCAGAGCAAAATACGTGTCGAACACCGTCGCTGTTTAACCCCATGTGACGGGGTTGTTGCAAAGTTAGTTGGGGACTAATTTCTATATCAGTACCTTTGTTCACAAAAACGATGAACTAACAAAAAATTCAAGACAAGCAAAGTACAAAAAATACAAGTAATATGATCCCATTTTTGTCATATCAAAATACACCAGTTAATGGAATACAAATATGAACAAATAATAAAAATAATAATATTCTTTAATAAAAATTTAAATAATACCCTAAATTCAAAATAAATAAATAAATACATAATCTGAACTTTAAACACATGAATTCAAAAATTTAAATAATTATCCGAAATTCAGAAATTTTGAACAGTCATAAATCATATGAAATTTCAAAAGTAAAAAGAATCAGGATTTAAAAGAATTATTTGAAAATTCGAAATTTAACTAAATCAACACGTGGGAATTCTAAAGAATCTCATTAATTTGAATATTAAATAATTTAAAATAATTCCGAAATTAGTATTAATTATATAAATATAATTTGAATAATATACAAAAAAATCTAATTATCCAAAAATAAATAAATAAAAATGCATATTTTTCACAAATTTAACAACTTTCAAAAAGTCTATATACATGAGTATAATTTATATCGGATGCTCACGATATTACGCTAAACCCACGAGTTGACCCCACTAACTCTCCACAAAAGAACCTATAGACATAAAATCAATTCAATAACCCTACTTTTACAAATTAACTAGGAGTCTTGGATTCCAAGTATAACACTTAATCTTATAAAGGATCGAAAATAAATATCATTGGATACTATAAGACCTCATCAAAAACACTTTGCACATCCTAACTCAAAGCAAGATCAGATTAGCATGAGAAAAAAATTAAAGCTGCTAAAAGCATTACTAATTAACCTTTGAAGAATAATATATATTCACACAATGGCATCCATAAATACCAGGGATAAAAGCATTGAGAAGTAAAGGCTGCACTCGATTCAACTGAACCACTAGCGAGCTATAAGAACGTGTTTAATAGAAACTTAAAACAGTGAAGAGACTTACAAGCTGAGGAACATCTAACATACAACACCAAACAAACACCTAACATCGCTAAAACAAGACCACCACAAAAGTCTGGAAATCGATATTTGCTTACTTGTATTTGGAAGTCGCCAGATCCTCGTTTGACATGATCGGGACTAGGAGAGCCTCTCGATCTCTGCCTACCACAATAAAGAGCGATATGGAGAAGACTACGAAGTTTATCCCTTTTTATTGAGATTTAAAAATCGCAGACGGTGGGAGGTTCGCCTAAAAATATGGGTAGAGAGGTTATGTAAGGATAAGATAAAACTTTTAAATGAAACTAATTAAATTAAATAAAAACAAAAAGATAATTTTTAAAAGAGAGGGTCCACAAGCACCGCACAAATGCAGGTTAATTTGAATTAAGGTAATAGTTTTTTTTTTTCTTCATGAAATGTGGAGACATTTGGCTCCATGGGTGAAATCAGTACAAATTGAGCTTTATTCGATTCATTAACACTGACTTGAAAGTACAATGCTTTTGTTTGGGGTTGTTAGTATTAGTTTGTCCTGGTTCAGCTTGTTCTGTTTTCCAGATTTCTAATAAAAATCGTGATTTATCTATTTTTATCAATATATATATATAATGCCCGTCAATTCAATTAATAAGCATCGTAGAAATAAAGTTGTTAATGAAAGAAAATAACAGTAATAAGAACCACCACTGGTTCTCCTCCCAATTGCTTCAGTGATAAACAGAGAAAGGTAGGCAACAAGGGTTTTTTGTTCTTTTGGTTTTTTGAAACTTGTTTTAAAATTTAAATATTGAAGATATATTCATGAGATTGGGTAGGATTACAATATTAATCTACATCTGTTGATGCAATTGTTTGAATTAAGATTAATAGATTATTTACATTGAATAATTAATTTTTTAAATTATTTTTTGATATATTATTTTTTCAATATGGCTTACTATTTTTTCTAACTCAAGAACGAGTTTAATGCCTAGTGTTTCTTGGACAGAGGGCAATCGATGTAATCAGGAAAAACAAGATGCAACATACTGGAACCATATCCAACAGTGATGAAGCTCAGGTACAGTTCCCTGTTTTTATAAGACAATTAGGCATGATGAGTTGATTATTTTAAAAAAAAAATTAGATAAATCACAAATATGAGTTGATTATCCATCATCCTTTTTTTCTTATTTTCTTTTGTTTTTCTTTCAAGTCAATATTATACTGTAGCAGAAAATAATTTACAGTGGTCCACATGAGTTTTTTGACATCTTGACTTAGGGGTGCTAGTTTGAGCGAATAGGAATGGAGTAGTCGTCATTGAAGTGACTTATTTTTTGTCACACTTAGATGCTTAGTAGCACTTATTTTACTTATATCATTTTAACACTTTTTATTTTAAACTAAACTTATTTCTGTATTTTTTTTTTCACTGAAATAAAAATACTAAAATTTTGTAGATATCCACTTTACTTCCTTCCACTTGAAGATTTTTTTTATTTTCTGTAAAATAAACATCACCTTTCTCTGAAATGATATTAATTTTTAATTATTTATTAAAACTGTTAATTCTTTCAATTTTTTATTTCAGACTATTTTACCCAAAATGCATGCTCTTGTTGCAGATTTTCTTCATATATATATATATATATGCGCGCACACAGAGGACTAATGCATAACCTTTTTAGTTGGGAGTTATTTCAAACCCTTGACATAGATCTGTATTTTTTTTATTAAATATTTTTTAAGACTTATAGACATTATGCAGGTGTTTTTAAATTTTATCATTTCATATTAATTTTTTTTGAGAAAAAAAAGCCTTGTGAAATATATCTTTTTTTTTACCACATGTTTTTTTATTATATTGTTGTTTTTAAACGTGTTTTTTTAATTGTACTTCCTCTTTCTTTTTTTGCTATCTTATATTGGTTGAAACTATATCATTTTTACTTTGTATGCGTGATTGAATAAAAAATTTTGAGAAAGTACATTAACATTAGGAGGGGTTTGAAAATCTAGAAGAAAAAAATAGTACAAGGTTTGGTGGAAATTTGAGCGAATAAGACAAAAATGTAAAGCAAATATATTACAAAGTTAAACACCTAAGCCAGAATTTTACCCAAGTACAGTAAAAATTTTAGTAGTTAGAGCAAAAATCTAAGTAATGTAAAGCTTGATAATAGCATTTTCATACGTGCAAAATTTAATTTAAGGCATAGCAATTAGGATAGCTCAATCATCAAGACATTGATTTTTTTTTTTTTCAAATATGATAGGTGCAATAGTTAAAGGCATGTGAAATTGCTGAGAATTGATTGTCTAGGTATGCGCCCACATCCTGCAGTACAGGGATTAGGCTACAAGCTCACCCTCACAATAGGACCTTTTGTTGACATCTTTGGCATGTTTCGATCCTACACAACAAAAGTCTGTCAAACTAAGTTTTAGGCAATAGGATAAATGTCATTAGACCAAAAGTTTTTTTGGTGATGCTGAAATTTTAATCATGAGATAAATCTAATTTAAGTAAACAAAAAAAAATTTATCCGTGCTTAAGTAAGAGTTTAAGTAAGGGCATCTAGATTTTTCGTATCTTTTTTGGCATAAAAATTTTATTTAACCACTTGCAATAGGGTGGTTGATTTTTCCTTTACTTTTTTCTTAAAAGTAAATTTTTCTTTACTTGTTAACTCTTAAGATGAGAATATAAATCTTATCCATGCTTTGTAAATGTTTCTAAAAAAAGAAAAATATAAATATAAATGCTTTACCTACCATCTTGAAAGCTATTGAGCTCTGGACGTGAAGCACCAGTATTTTCATTATTGTGCCACGCATGAGCATTACAAAAATACACCAGTAAGCCTCTCATCAATGCCTATAAATAGAAATGTTACACTGCGTTCATTCTCCACATCCAGTGGTAAAGCAAGGCCTCCGCATATTTCATACATATTCTAAAATCATGCAGGTCTTCCCTTTTGCAGTTAAGGACAATGAAGTGCTGGCCAACTACGTTTCAGTCTATGTTATGCTCCCTGTAATCTCCTCCTCTTCTTCTTCTCTACCACATTGTCATCTTGATCCATTCTATAAACTGAACATGTTTGAACTATTTTAATGGACAGCTGGGTGTTATCTCGTCGGACAATGTGTTTGAGAATCCTGAAGAACTAAGGAAGCAACTGAAGAAGCTGAAGTCTGCTGCGGTGGATGGGGTGATGATGGATGTGTGGTGGGGGCTTATAGAGTCCAAGCCCAGGAGCTATGACTGGACTGCTTACAGGAAGTTGTTTCAGATGGTAAAAGAGGAAGGCCTTAGGTTGCAGGCCATCATGTCCTTCCACCAATGCGGCGGCAATGTTGGTGATGTCGTCTATATTCCAATACCGCAATGGGTGAGAGATATCGGTGGCGATAACCCTGATATCTTCTACACCAATAGAATGGGCAAAAGGAACCCGGAGTACCTCAGCCTTGGAGTGGATAACCAGCCTCTCTTCGGTGATAGAACTGCTGTTGAGGTTTGCATGATGTTATGTTAATAATATCATGTTCAAGTGCATGTTTCTGAGTGAATTTCTCCTCAGATGCTTGACAAGTGAGAGTTGCTGTTTGAATGGCAGCTTTACAGTGACTAAATGAGGAGCTTCAGGAAGTCCATGTCTGATTTCTTGGAAGAAGGTCTTATCACAGACATTGAAGTAGGACTTGGACCTTCTGGAGAGACGAGATACCCTTCATATCCAGAGACTCAGGGATGGGTCTTCCCAGGAATTGGAGAATTTCAGGCAAGCTTCGTTTGCTATGTTATCATATTGAAGTAATTTAAACTTCTATAATAATCTACAAGACAGTCATTCAACCTTTTCAGTTAGAAAGAAGAAACATTTCAGAGCTGTAAGAGAGTCCATGGAAATTTCTTTTTGGAAGAAATATATCTGAGTGTAAAATTAGATAAGGAATCTGGTCTTTTAAAAGTTCTGAGAAACCTTTGCAGTGTTATGACAAGTATCTCAAAGCAGACTTCGAAGAAGCTGCAACAAAGGCAGGCCACCCTGAATGGGAGTTGCCTGATGATGCAGGAGAGTATAACGACACACCAGAAGCCACCGGATTTTTGAGCAAACGGAACGTACTCTTTACAGAGAAAGGGAAGTTCTTTCCTGACATGGTATTCCAACAAGTTGATCAAACATGGTGAGCAGATCCTTGATTTGGCTAATCAAGCATTTCTAGGATGTAAAAGTCAAGCTTGCAGCAGTATGTTCACCTCTGGCTCACAATTTTACCAATACATGAGATCTGCATGGCTTTCATATTGATGTCACAAAAATTTTCCACAGGTTTCTGGGGTTCATTGGTGGTATAAGTGATGATAGTCATGCAGCAGAACTCACCACAGGATACTACAACTTGAAAGACCGTGATGGTTAGCAGACCGCTGGCAAGTGATGTTATCGAGGCACTATGCTATATTGAACTTCACTTGCATTGAGATGAAAGATTCCGAGCAACCTGCTACAGCTAAGAGTGGACCTGAGGAACTTGTTCAGCAGGTAGAATAATCGTTTGCTTATATTGCTGGAAATGCTTATTGAATTCGATGGACATATGATTGCATTTTCATTAGGTACTAAGTGGTGCATGGAGAGAGGAAATTGAGGTGGTATGAAAATGCACTTAACTCGATAAGATAAGGGACGCATATAACCAGATGCTGAGAAATGCCAGGCCGAATGGAGTCAATAAAAATGGTCCACCAAAACATAGGAATCACTTCATTGACATATCTCCGGCTCTGATGATGACCTTTTGAAATCATCAAACTCAGCTTATTCAAGGTGTTTAGAGAGAATGCACGCTAATCTGGTACGCATACAATTTTGCTACTGCCTATTTAACAATTCCTGAATGAATTTTCTTTGGTTTCTCTGTTTTTTTAAACAGGAGTCAATTACTTAGAAATCATGTGGCTTTTTGTTTGTATCAGGATTTTAATCCAAACCCTGAAAAATTACTTCAAGCCCATTGTACCTCTGAAAAGTTCAAAGCCGGAATTCTCAATGGAGTATATTTTGGAAGCCACTGGACCACTGGAACCATTTCCATTTGATGATGAAACAGACGTGCCTGTTGACGGTGGTTTTGCTTTATTGGATCAAAACAAGTGTTTGCTAAACTCATCTCCCTGTTTAAGTAAGATCCATCAGAGCTTGTACTTATCTGAAGCAGTGAATACTCAGCAGAGATGTTTGAATAAGATTTCAGTGTGTCGCTTATGTATGAAGTTTTTGTTATTAATGAATAAGATTTTGAGGCATAAACAATACTCTCAATGATGTACTGAATTAATGCTTTTTGGTTTTCCATTAATGAATTTGTTTATGTGCAACCATATCACTGCTTTAGAATTTGATTGTTGATGAAATTGAATTCAGTCTAGACAACAAACAGGGTAGACAAAAGGAAGAAGAAAAGAAGACACACAGGCAAATCAAAGTCGACACATTGAGACAAAGATGGAATAGAATGTCAGACAAACGTATGGAGTTCTTGCAAGGTTGGTCAGGGACCGGAGGGAGTTCTGACATCACGCCGGGCTTTTGCCATCTCCAAAGTCAGGTGCAGTTGCAGACACATAAAATGCTACAGCAAAGAGTCCATGAAAAAGCACACAATCCCTCCGATCGAAAGGGAAAATGTGGCTGGACAATTCCACTGACGATACATCAGACTTTGAATTGGACATCGCCGCGAGTATCAGCATTGTAAATCCTACAGCAAGCAGGATCCTGATAACATTATGATGTTCGAAATTAGTAACTTAGTATCATTGATGCAGTGAATAAATCATCGTAGTGAACATAGATGATTACCATGAAATGATTAAGGTTCCTGCAGCCATTTGCCGATTTGCCGATGATCTTGCAAACTCTTCCTTTGAGAAAATACAAGTGCAACCACCAAGCAAGTTGGCGACGGCATGAGCAAGAGCTAAAAGCACTGCTGCTGCCAAACCCAGACGATAAGCCTCATAAACCGGTCGTCTACACTCAACAAACAAAGCTTTGTGGTGCCATCCCTTCATTTCAATTCAAACCAAAGAGAAAAAAGTAATTAACCTTCAGTATATCATTGCCTAATTCTTGGTTAAAAAAAAAACAAAAAAAGAAAAGAAAAACAGAGTACCTTGTTCTGAGCCACCTCTGCTTCAATTCCTAGAATTCCTGCAACTATGTCAATGGCTAAGATGAGAATGCAGACAAGCAGGCCACCAATTCTTGTCATTCTTGTTGTTATGAAAAACTGAATGATAAGGTTTTGGAAGAAGGATGGATTGAGTTATATATAGTGAGAAAGAGATCATATCTTGTTTGTGACACAAGAAAACACAGCTCACATCAAGAAGAATATGAATAAAGGAAAAGAACAAGTGAGTCATCCAAAGTTATAGTGTGAATTTGAGAAAAATTAGCTGTGTAAAGAGTAAAGATGCTTTTTATCTCTGCTTTTCTTCTCCTTTGCTTCTTATTTTCAAGATTGATGCTTTCGTTGACATGCAAGGAAAGCTTAGTATCTCCAACCAGAAAACTGTAGAGTTATTCTCTTAGCCCTTCTTTTCATAAAGTTTTTAATCCAATATAAATAACACAACTCATCAATCAACTATAAATGTAAATTTTATTAAGCTTTAACTACAAACATACCACATATATCTGTATTCCTTTCTTGAAATGAGGATTGACAAACAAGTTTTTCTTTCTTTTATTTAACAAAGATCATGCACATGAAGAAGTATAATAAATCATCTAAAAGAGCACTTTGAAGAGAGGAACCTCAGGTCCAGAGGCAGTGCCAAGCTCCCACTTGCAAGGCTGAAGCTCATTGGAGACCTGACAGTAACCTGCAAGAGATACACCATTCCTGCTAGAACCGAACTCAAACACAGTCAAGTCGGCGGGCGTGGCACTTCGATCTGTCCGCTCATTGCCGGAACTGTCTCAAAAGTAGCCAGGAGTGGGCCTGAGGATGACTTGGTGCTACTGAGTCTTAAATCCAAGACAAGAGTCCCATTGTTGAATGGAAGACATTGGAAATGCAGCTGCTTGTATAAGACCATCCTGAACTACTAGTAGTACAGCATAACAGGTGATCAACGAGATGGATCTAAAATGAATGCATGATTGCACGGCTTTAGTTGGTTTATATATATATATATATATATATATAATTACTCTAAATTCTCACATGATTTCATTTGCCATTATATCTGGAACCTTTTTCATTAGTGGTCAACTAAGATAATAATTTCATTGAAAAATGGTTTAGTTTGAATCATCACATCAACCTACAGGTGGCTCAGGCTTTTGCATTCTGGTCATCACATCCTTGAGAAGCTACTTCAGTATCAGCATAGAATGCTTTTGCAGCTTCTGCTTTCTTCTGCTTTGCAGCATCTTCAAGCTGCCAATTAACAAAATCAATAAATTCCTCTGCTTAACTTTTGAAAACTAAGAATGGAAAATGCTTGAAATATGGATTACCTTTTCCACATTATCAAACAGTTTGTTTTGCCAGGTCCAACAGAGGTTGTTTCTGATCATCAGAAGCTGCAGTTAGACCTTTTATCAAAGTCAAAATACATGGTGGTGGACTTGGAGGCAAAGGTATTTCCTGAAAATAGTTCCATGTATCTTGGCCAAGCATGTCCCCAAGTGCAATAAAATCAAAATGACACTTTCTCAGTCTATACTGGGCTTCCATCCACCCCAATGTTTGGCATATAAACACCTTTCTTATGAAAAGTTTTTGTCCCTGTCTCCCTTGTTAGCTATATCCCGATGAAAAGTGTCACAAGAACAATGAGATAGAAAAATGACTATAGACTGAGTTTTAGAAAAGCTGAAGCTCACCATTAGAGACTGAAGGGACAGGTAAAGGCTGTCAACCACCATTATTCTCTTCAGCAAAACAGGACATGGAAGTAGCTTATTGAAAGAGGAATGTCACTGAGAGACCAATGGATGTTCTCCTGGATGTTTGTAAGGTGTTGTTGAGTGATTGCAATGGAGATTCTTGGAAGAGTCGTGCTTTTGCATTTGGGGTTGGTTTTGGCTTGTGGTTTTGGTTTTGGTTTTGGCATTGGGAGAAGGATTGGGAGCTCCATTGAAAGTGCTGTAGCAGAAGTAGCCATGGCACTTTGTGGGAGTATGAGCTGTAACTGTGCATTCTTGTGATCAGTCAGTACTTCGTTTGATTACCATTCAGGTATTACTAGCCACACATTTAGGTGTTGTTTGATCAGCTATACTGACCCAAGCACTTATTTTATAAGCTTAAGTTGGCTATTATATTTATATCATATTTTAATTCAATAAACCAAGTTCATAACAGTTCAAATATAAATTATTTTATGTTCTATTAAACACTAAATTTTATTAATGTCATGATAACTATTCTATTAGAATGATTTACTAAAACGCCACCAATCCAAAGAAAAGATTTTAAAGAATTTTGTTGCAAAGTTTAATTAAAAATGTATGATACAAACATTTCACAACCATGTCGGCTTCGAAAACTAATACATCCAAACG
Source organism: Dioscorea cayenensis subsp. rotundata (assembly GCF_009730915.1). Taxonomy (NCBI): domain Eukaryota; kingdom Viridiplantae; phylum Streptophyta; class Magnoliopsida; order Dioscoreales; family Dioscoreaceae; genus Dioscorea; species Dioscorea cayenensis. The sequence goes on along the minus strand of NC_052485.1, from coordinate 1,320,658 downwards.
AAAAAATATACATAACATTTCAACTTATTCTAAGATTTCTTTAAAATATTAAAATTAAAGACTTTTTAAAAGTTTTAATCCAAACAACCCCTTAATATATCCCATAAATGGGTGAGTTTGATGATTTCGGTGTGTCAATTCTCACGATCAGCAGAAACTTAATGTAGTCCCTTAGGAATTTAGTTATATTTTTAGTTGGTTTGAAATTTGAGGTGAGGATGATATTTTTCACATAAATTATGTATGTTTATCGATTTTATTTATTTATTTATTTATTTATTTATATAAAACCAAGTAACCGACAAAGCGAAGCATGTAAATAGGTGTTAAAAGGTACATTAATGATGACTAATCACTAACTCCCTCAGGGACTATCATATAATCTGCTATACAACTCTTATAAAGCTCTAAAAGCTCAATTACACTTAATCTCAACCTTTGGTGAGCTCTCTAAATCACGAATATAATGTAAGAAACTTCAACATCGAGATCACCTCAATCACATGTACATGTAGTTATTGTTAAACAACTCATATTTTCTTAAAGTAATTTTGTATTTAGGTGTAATTTGTATAGCTTGCTAAGGTGTGAAACATTCAATGAACTGTTTAAAGAGTTTTTCAAATCTTGTACCTCTTTTCTCTTGTAATTTTTAATGAATAAAATCATAATTTTATTAAGAATATAGTGATGCAAGTAGGAAAGAAACTAGCAGTCAATAACAAATAATTAATGTTTACTAGGAGTAGAAGTGACAATGACTACAATATTTTTATATAAAAATATATTTTCTTTAGCTGTCTTTTGATGGGTTGGTATGACTTCAAAGGAAAACATATACAGTGAAAATAAACAGTATTATGCCATCAGTAGGGGAAGGACAAGCTTCATGGCTATGGGCTAACTAATATTAAACCCAATCTCAATTTTGTTAATTTGTTTTGGAGCTCTGGTGAGACAATTCCAATCATCATTTTATGTCATCAATGAGAACAAATCTTGTTTATGTCATCAATAAACACAAGACACAAAGTGAAGAGTCTCTTTCATCTGATTATTACTAGCGGTAAAAGTAATAATTTCCTATTATGTATTTTGTACTTTTTTTTTTCAATGAGAACTCTATGAGAACTTTTTTATATTACATCAATTTTTTATTTATAATCGATGATAATACTCGTTGATTATTTTTAAGAGATCATTGCACGTGTGGTTCTTTTCTTTAAATATCTACTTTCTTATTTTTGTAACTAGTTTTTCATTAATAAATTATCAGTTTATTTATTTGTATTCATATAATTTTTAGTTAGTCAATACTCTATAGCATGATAACTCAGGAGATTTTGAAAAATGTTATTTACTCTTGTCTTGTGTTTATTATATATAATTTATTTTTTTTAAAAAAAAATTAAGTTAAATAAAAGGAAAATTATTGCAGTTATAACTTCAGCGAAAATAGTCTCATTTCCCACCTACTGAGAATGTTACTTCAATCAATAAAAACATAGCATGGAATAATACCCATTTTCAGGGCCATTATGATGATCTCAAATTATTGGGTTAGCTTATGTCATCCACAGTGACCATGCACTTCTTTATATAATTTTTTTATTTAAAAAAAAACCTCTTTATTAGTTAGCAGTTATCAATTATTTTATATAAATAATAACTTATTTATTTGATTTATGACTTTTTAAACATTACATGGCCTTCCTCTATTTTGCTAATAAAATCATAATTCCTCAAATAATTAATTAAAATAATGCTCAAATATTACGACGACTCCTTATATAAGGGAAACCCTTTTTAAAGAACGCAATATCCAACCGTCCACATAAGATGATCGACGGCTAATATCAACGATCCTTGAGCTTTTTGCCATTGGTTTGATCTGAAACCGGACTCATGCTATAAATAAGAGAGAGTTCTCAAAGAATTTTTCAAAGTAGCGTTCGTCTCTTGTTATTCGAAACCCTAACCCTAACCCTAGATCTCGTTGACGCCATGGCCGGCAGGGGAAGGCCATCGGATCCGGAGCTTCGAAGAAGGCGACTTCGCGGAGTAGCAAAGCTGGGCTTCAGTTCCCCGTTGGGAGGATAGCAAGGTTCCTCAAGGCCGGCAAGTATGCCGAGCGTGTTGGTGCTGGTGCCCCTGTCTATCTCGCTGCCGTTCTTGAGTACCTTGCTGCGGAGGTATGGATCAGATTCACTTCTACTCGCAAACTAATTTTCTCATGTTTTGCTCGTTTTGGATGGTTTGGTAGTTAATTTGGTACTCATAATTTTCTCCCAATTTACCGTCTGGTTGGAATTATTCCACGGTTTTGGCATATTATTTGCTGGTTTTCTTTAATTTTGGAACTTTAGGAATTTGTGATCTGGGTTTTCTAATTCAACGGTGTTTGGAATAGAAATTTCGAAATCGTTAGCCCCAATTCTTGACCTATTGAAATTCTTGTTGGTTATTAAGCGTTCTTTGAATTTCAATTTTCTATCTTTTGATTCTAATCTTGACCTTGTCCATCAGGTGTTGGAGCTTGCTGGCAATGCGGCTAGAGATAACAAGAAGACCAGAATAGTGCCCAGACACATCCAATTGGCAGTAAGGAATGATGAGGAGCTGTCCAAGCTTCTGGGTGCTGTCACCATTGCTAATGGAGGTGTGATGCCTAACATTCACAACCTGTTGCTCCCAAAGAAGGCTGGTACTGGGTCTTCAAAGGCTGGTCCTGCTGATGATGATAACTAGACAAAGGTTTCAGCTCCTCTTAATTTCCTTCTCCTTTGTTTGTTGTACTTAACTCAGTTGGATGGTGAATGGTGGTGGTAGTGGTAGTGGCTGGACTTGTATGAACTTGGGATGTTTGTGCTGAGCTTGTAATCTGGAGCTGAACATAATTGGAAATAGAGAAGGCCTAATCTTTATGCCTATCTCTGGTAGCATAAATTTCTTTGTTTGATTTTTCCAACTGATGAATGCCATTTCTGAGAGTTTGAACAACGCTTCATGTGCAAAGATTTTTAGTATTGTTTGAATCCTTGAAAGTTTATGAGGGAAGGTTCATGATTTTTAATGTTTGTTGAGAATTAAGTGTTGTATTCAGGGGATGACCATTTAAATTTTTTTAGTTACTGATATAGTAACATGGTGGAGTTATTCAGATGTGAAGATGATGATTGTTTCCATTTGCAGCTTTTGTTTGCCTGTTGTCTATGAATCATTTCAATTTGTTAGATATCAATTCATTTTGCATGATTTTGCATGATGAACCCTTTGCATGTTGCTCAATTGTTCTATTGGCAATCCGGTTTCCACTTTTTGTAATATTTTGTCGTGGTCTGCAATCAGGTTAAGAATTTGGCATATTAAAGACTCTTAATGGTATGAAAAAGATGATATGACTCATTCAATGGAGTATCTCATTCCAATTTGATGTTATTGCTGGAATGTGCTATGCTTCTCATTTCTTTGATCTAGAAAGAATTAGAGAGAACTGATTCTGAGAGTGAATTTGCTGATACTTTCCACCTGTGCAAGTGGTCTTCTGTAACGTGTCTAAGTTCATCACCTAGTCAGTGTTGTTGATTAAATTATATCATGTCATGGGTTTCATTCTGAGTTTATAGATTCAATGTTTATTTGGGTAATAAATAGTTCACTTGTTTTACTCGTTGACCCTATGTTCTTCAATTTTGAGCTACTGTCAGGCCCGTGACCTTCATCTTAAGAAAAAGACTTTTGCATTGATACTGTATTCACGGAATAAAAAACTCTGATTAATTTTCTCTCACCACCACAGTGGCACTACCACGTTGGCACTCGACAGTTGTTTTTACAGCTTACAGCGCCATGACGGCATCATTAACCTGTTCCACTGGTTGTTTCTGGCAGGGCATTTATTTTTTTATTGTTCTTTTTCTTCTTTATTATCATACCTTCATCATTTATTGTTGTTTTCCTCTTTATCATACCTTCATCTTTCATCTGTATCTATCACTTGGCATTCAAGTTTCCATGAGTAGCATTTGTTTCTGTGGAGATAAACCCAATTCTGATAAAGAGATGGAAAAGCTTTTTATGATGTTCTTTTTACGCCTAATCATAAACATGGAAGCAAATGACAGGTACATATACAGCTTTTGAAGGTGTGTATGCTGTGTGCACAACCAATGAAAAACAAGACATACAGCAGGTACTCTTGTAGTTATTTGTTTGCCTAGAATTTAATGCTATGCAGCCTATGCTTCAAAGTTGGTGGTCTATAACTAAGAAAGTAAAGTAGCCCACAGAAGAAGAAGAGTGAGCAAGTGAGGAGGGGAGATGTCTACAGTATGGATGTCTCTCAAGAGGTCTCTCCAGTGTAAATCTGAGTCGTGTGATGTATATGATCCAAAGGCCAGGCTTCATTTGAACACCATCTTGACAAGGAAAGCAGGAAGGTCAGGTTGCTCAAGATCCATAGCCAACCTCAAAGATGTTATCCATGGGAGCAAGAAGCGCTTAGAAAGACCTCCAAGTTGCAGTCCAAGGTCCATTGGGAGCAGTGAGTTCCTAAACCCTATAACCCATGAGGTGGTTCTCAACAACTCAAACTATGAGCTCAAGATCACTGGATTTGGAGCTTTCCATGAAGTTGACAATGGGGTTAACTCCACCTACGTGGGCACTCTTAAGCCTGGGACACCAGGCCCTGGAGGGCACCATCATGGCTTTAGGTACAATCCTTCTCCCAGAGCAGCTGCTATCAGAACTCCTTCAAAAAGAACATCATCTCATGAAACTGTTGCCATTATGAGATGCCACAAGTGTGGTAAGGACTTTGGGAAGTGGGAATCTTTAGAAGCTCATCATCTCTCCAACCATGCAGGTCAGTTCTTCACTTCATAACTTCTCTTGAGAAACTAAACTCTGTAAACTACTGTCTCTTTTTTTATTTTCCTTCCAGTTACTGAACTTTTTGGAAGGTGATTCCTCAAGAAAGATTGTGGAAATTATCTGTAGAACAAGCTGGTTAAAGAATGAGAACAGTTGTGGGAGAATAGAGAGGGTTCTAAAAAGTTCATAACATGCAGAAAAACTCTTGGTCACTTTGAAGAACACAGAGAAATGGTTAAGAACAGAGCCAGTAAACTCCCAAAGAAGCACCCTCGTTGCTTGGCTGATGGTAATGAATTACTGAGGTTTTATGGCACTACAATTATGTGTTCATTGGGCATGAATGGTTCTTCAAGTCTCTGATGCTTCAGAGAAATGCAATGTGTGTAGGGATTATCAGGCATGGTTTCTCTACTAAGAAAGACTTGAAGAAAGGTGGCATTGGTGTGTTCACAACTGCTACAAGTGGGAGAGCTTTTGAATCCATTGATGAGCTTCATGAAGCTCATTGTGTTGGTGTTAGAAAAAGCTTTGTTGGTTTGTAGAGTGATTGCTGGCAGAGTTCACAAGCCACTTGATAGTTATCAGGGAATTGGCCAGGCAATCAGGGTTTGATTCAGTGGCAGGGAAGGTGGGTCTCTATGCTAACATTGAAGAGCTTTACTTGTTGAACCCACTTGCTCTTTTACCTTGTTTTGTAGTAATTTGTAAACCTTGAGCTAATGTTTTACTGATGAGTGTGTTTCATGTGTAGGAATTTGAATTTATTAAATAAACTGTTGGGTTTTAATTAAATGAGTTTTCTTTTTAATTATGAGGTCAACCTTAAGAAAGAGACCAAAGTGAATTTCAGAAGAAGCAACATATGTTTTTCCAACATTGACTCAGGGTCATCAACGCTTACAAAGAAAAAAATCAAAGTTCAGAATCAACTCATGTCTTTGTCATGCGTGTACGGAAGAAATGGATACTGCTAAGCATTATTTGTTTGTTATTTCAACATGTTCCGTCAACCACATTGCACCTAGCCAAATATAGATTGGCACCTCAACCATACTCATTAGATTCGTTTTTTATCAACACTGAGCGCCAATATCAAACCCATATGAAATAAATCACACAAATATATATTAAAATAAAAATTAAAGTACAACAATAAAGATGTCTGCAATATATATAATCACATAACATGGAAGTAGATCGAGGATAAATTACTTTTATATTGTCCATTCCAAATTTACTGGTGAATGTAGCTTGTATTTTGATTGTCACTCAGTTTTATTTTTATGAGACTCTAAGAATTTAAGACTACGCGTCATATCTTACTAGCTGAGTCATTATTCTCATCGTTATAAAAGTATCACTAACACGAAAGCATAATTTGCCTTTTTCTAATAATCATGTGTTATTCTATTTATTTTGTTTGATTTTGTGATAAAATAAATGATAAATGTGAGTTAGTCGATGAGCCAAAGACATGATATTCAAATGGAAATGGTGTCACATTAGAGATCACACTTGATAAAAAGGCATCAATATCATGTGAACCAGACCATGCGCTGCTCTTTTGATAGTGCCTTCCTTGTCATTCATAAGGACTCAAGTTCCATTCCATCTTCTCTTTATTCTTTTCCATCATTAATCTAGTCCTTTTTCTTTTTCTATATTTTCAATGCATGCGTGTGATTTATGCCATGGTTCCATCTTTCTTTATTTTAATATAGAGATTTATTAACATGGTAACCAATAAATTAATTTCTTACAGACCAGTTCAACATCCACCAACATTATCACTTTAATAAGTGAATCCAAACATGACATCTAATTGCATGAAATCATAATCATGTTATAATATTCACAGATTACAATCACTGGAACTAATTAAATAAATAAATAAATAAAGATCATCATCAGGTGCTTCTAGAAGGACAAAGATTTTAAGTCGGCATCTCAGGGACCAACGGTGGATGTTGCATCATGAGATACGTGTTTGTAGCCGTTGGATGAAGATCGGACGGTGAGTGAGGTGGGAGACACGTCAGGATAGAGGGTTCACCATGTAATGACACGTTCACATGTCGTCACGCGTGGCGGCATCGTAGACAGGTTGTCACGTGTAATACACGGTCGTGATTGGCGATAGATCAGCTCACGTGGATGAAGAATGAAGGAGGACCGTTGGATGGGAATCGGAGGGTGAAACGTGGAGATTGCACGTGCGGTCAAAGAACAAAGAACAGGACCGCGGGAACGCTGACTTCCGTGTCACTCTGTTTCTTTATATAGAGCTCTTTTTCGTGAATGCTTGAGTTCTTGGTCTTGGAGTTAGATTGCGAAGCAACGACGACGAGGAGGAGGAGGAGTGAGAGGAAAAAGTTGAAATTTTTTTGGTTTTTTGGTGAAGATTGGGGGTGAAAGGTGAGGTTTTTCTTTTTTGTTTTATAAAGCTGGAATCTTGCTTTTGTGTTCTTTGATTTAAATGAAATTTTGTGCTTGAGTTTTGGTTTGTGGTGAATGGATGGATAGATGGAGATTGTGGAAAATGAAACAAAGTTTGGATTTGATGATCTTGTAGAAACTATGGATTGTTTTTGTTTGGAAATAGTGGTTTAGATGTTGTTATGATTCCTTGTTGGGATTTAGGTATTCTTAAGCTGGTTATGAAGAGCATGTTCTTCTTCTTCTTCTTCTCTTCTTCTTCTTCTTCATGAAAGGAGAGATTTTTAGAATTTTGTGAAAGAATTTCATGAATTTAATTATGTTGGAAAGAATTTTTTTATGGTTAAAGAACAAGGGGAAGAGATGTCGGTTCTAGTTTTTTGGTGTTCATTGAAACTATGGGTTTGGATGGGTTTCTGATTGATAGATTGGTGAAAATTCAGGGAATGATTGATTGAATTCACTGTGAAAATAATTTGGTTGTTTGTGAGCTTGTCGCACTTCTACAGGAAAATATTTAAGAAAGATTTTCTTTTCCTTACACTGTTTTGTAATTATTCCTTAACTTTTTGATTTTCTTTTGTCTTTTATGCTCTCCACTTGCCCTAGTTTAATTTTTTAATTCTTTTGCTTTAGCTTCTTGGCTTGCTTTTCCAATTATTGGAAGTTTTAATTTAGAGGTGTAAAGCCAGAATCAATCATCATTCTAGTGTGGTGAAAGCCTGGTGATGGTGACTCCCATTAGTGTGTCAAATTAAAACTGAGAATACCTCCCATACAAGTAATTAGGTTTATGAAAGTGATTTGCCAAATATGAAGTCCAATTTATTATCCCCTTGTGTTCTTCCAATTTCAGGTTTAAGTCACCTTTAGATAATTCAAAAATTTCAAGGCTGTGTTGATATTGATTTCCTAAATATCATTTATTGTAGAATGACCGATAAGGTTACCATTTGTTTGAGGTTCTAATTAATTTAATAGATATATGGAATATATCATTGTTTATGTATGCTTGTACTTATTGCTGCTGTGAATATACCATTGTTTTCCATACAAAGCAATTTGAGAATTCTGCTTTTTGGTTCTCTATGATGATTTTTGTTGATTGTTCATATCAAACAGTTGGAATTGTTGAAATTGAATGTGCTTGTTTGAGTCTTCAATTCTTGTTTGAAATTATGATAATTGTTTGAATGATTTGAGAACTTTCTAGACTTTGAAATTTGATATTTCATTTATATACATGGCATATTTAGCGGCTGGTATTTTGTGCGTGTGTCTTCTATAAAGAATGTTACTATCATTTTGTAATTTGAGTAATCTATAATTAATATGCAGATAACTTTTAAATTGATGCCATTCCCTTCTAATGGACATGCAACAATTTTTCGGATCTGAATTCACCGATGCTGACATTTCTTACAATCATTCATCCGTGATCACTCCAGCATACTCTGAATGGCCAGTGGATTCAATAAAATTTAATCTAGGAATTTCACCAAACTCTCCTCTGTCTAGCCAGTTCGACTGTGAAACTTTGTCTGCAAGGAGCAATAGCCAGGAACAGTACAGTCCTTCCTATTACTCCGGCAATTCATTCAGGCAGGCTGAAATTTCTTTCCAAGACGGTATCCAGGGGCATCATAGTTCAGCCTACATTTCCTCCGGCCAGAGCATTCGACATGCCCTTCAAGAACTAGAGACTGTCCTAATGGCTCCTGATTCTGATGAGGTCAACAACCAGCACCAACACTGAATTGGATGAAACAAAAATAGCTCAAGTCCCAAAGTCCCGATCGAGGACATCTAGTCAAGTGTCATGTGTTCAGGTCTCTAACCCTCATCACCAATATCCTTTAACCAGATATCAGGGTAGTTATGTAAACCGTCCAGAGAAGCGTCTAAAAGAGGTGGCAGACATTCCGCTGAATAACATGAAGCAATTGCTTGTAAAATAATGCGGAGGCATTATCGGAAAAACAAGATTGAAGATTTCGAAACACTTGTTGAGAAAGCCCAGCGTGTGGTTTCCATTACTGGTGAACCTATCCAGCGCCTTGGTGCTTATATTATTGAAGGCCTGAGTCGCCAGGCATGAGTCTTCTGGCACTAATATCTACCAGGCCCTCAAGTGTCGTGCACCAGAGAGCAAGGAGCTGCTATCCTACATGCGGATTCTGTATGACATCTGTCCCTACTTCAAGTTCGCTACATGGCAGCCAACGGTGCAATTGCTGAAGCTCTGAGGAATGAGAACCGCATCCACATCATTGATTTTCAAATTGCTCAGGGGACTCAATGGATCACTTTGATACAGGCATTGGCGGCAAGACCAGGAGGGCCGCCTCATGTGCGTATCACTGGAATAGATGATCCAGTGTCAGAATATGCCCGAGGAGAAAATCTTCAACTTGTTGGAAAGATGCTTTCTGAAATGTCAGAAGTTCAATATACCACTTGAATTCAATGCATTGAGTGTTTATGGTCCAAATGTTACTCGAGACATGCTAGACATCAGGCCCGATGAAGCACTTGCAGTGAACTTCACTCTTCAGCTTCATCACACACCAGATGAGAGTGTTGATGTTAATAATCCTCGCGACGGTCTGCTTCCGGATGGTGAAAAGGGGCTATCGCCAAAAGTGACCACCCTGGTTGAGCATGAATCCAACAGCAACACAACTCCATTCTTGACAAGGTTCATGGAGACACTGGATTACTACTCAGCTATGTTCGAGTCCATTGATGCCACACTGGCTCGAGACAGCAAGGAACGGATCAGTGTCGAGGCAGCACTGTCTGGCAAAGGACATTGTGAACATGATCGCGTCGCGGGGAAGGAAAGAGTAGAGAGTATGAACTACTGGGAAATGGAGGTCCAGGCTCACCATGGCAGGGTTCAAACCATATCCTCTGAGCTCATATGTCAACTCTGGTGATAAGGACTCTTCTAGCTTGCTATTCTGATAAGTATACATTGGTTGAGAAGGATGGAGCTATGCTGCTGGGCTGGAAAAAACAGGAGCTTGATCTCAGCTTCTGCTTAGCACTAATTAATAAGATATGGATACACATATATATATATATATATAGAATTAGATACAGTTTGGTGCACCATGTTAATGCATCTTCTTGTATTTACTTTTTAAAGCTTTACTTTTGTTGTAATTTGTTTTTGAGGCGGGATATGTATCTTTGAGTCCAATAAATCCCTTGATATTTTTTTAATACTTGAGCTATATTCTTTTTATAATTCAGCCCTACTACATATTAGGCTGCTTTGATTGTGTTGCTCAAATTGATTGTTCAAGAGACTATAATGAAATATGAATAAATTATATCATGAGTTTATACAAATGAGTTAATACTTTAATACAACTATGTTCTTATGCTAAATTTTCAACCTCTCTGTGGTGTATTTCTTTAGTAAAGATATGAATTTCTTATGCAAGAATATATATTTATTTTGATTTTTGGTTTTATTTTATAGATTATATATATATAAATATATATATATTTATCAATAAAGGGCAAAATCGCTCGGAATCTGGAGGCCGGTGGTGACACGATCAGGAGGAGTTCCGGAGTCAGTTTGGAGGATTCCAGTCACTACCATCCCGGGCAGATGCTGATTTTTAGAGTCGAGGGTGGAGAAGAGCAAGGGTTGATTTTGGCCGAGGAGAATCTGAGGTTCGGCTACATGGATGAGTAGCAGAAAGATGTCTTTAGAGTGTGTTAGCGATTTTGTGTCGTAGCATTCTTGCTCTACTTGTTTTGTTTAGTCTGTGTCCTCACGGCTCACCACTGCATAGTTAGTCGTTGTTGTTTTCGTTTTGTGTTTCACCGCTGTGTGTGCTGTGGAAATGTCAGTAGTTTTCACTCTTTTTAATTAATGTGGTTTATCCAATTTTTTTTAAAATAAAAAATAAAAAAACAAAGTGCAAAATCATATATAAAAAGAAATTGAGTAATGAAATTTTATATGGATAATTTACGGTAACAGTGTTATCTTGCTTGGGCTGAGGGTTTAGGGTTTGAGCTCCCCACTTGCAATGGTGGAATTAGGGTTAGGGCTTCGCTCCAGCACCTTCAATCCTTTTCCTCTCCGGAGGATATCACCAGAGGTGATCTTTTCTCCTTCATCGCTTTCTCTCAAACAACACAACAACCAATCAAAAGCTCCCTTGCATCTTGAGCCACGATAAATCATTGTGAGGTGTTTTTCTTTACATTTTTGATTTATTTCTCAAGTGAAGTTAAGTTAGGGTTCTTTTGAATTATAGGCCATTGTATGGTTGAAAAACTGATTTACAGACAGATAGTAAAAAGCCAGGGAAAAAGGAGCATCATTTATGGAAGAACAGGGATTCTGCTGGATCGGCAGAAGGCCCTCCATCTTGTTCGAGATTGTAAGTTTCTCACTGATTTTCATGTTAATCTTTCTCAAAAATCCTGTTAATTGTATTCCTAGAGTTTGTAACCTCGTATTTGTTTCAAAAATTGCATCTCTTTTGTTTGCCATTTATCATTTTGTGAGAGTTTTTGGCTAAGATTTCAAAAATAGCTGTCCTGAATTCCTGCTAAGTTTGAACTGTTTGATTTACTTGAGTTCATTACTTGCTCTTTGCATGTTCTCTTTGCTCATATATATATGCTTTTTATAATTTTTGTAGGTCTCGAACCTCCTGAATGAGAAAAAGAAGCAATCTATGGAGCATTAGACAAATGGACTGCATGGAGACTGAATTCCTATGTCATTGCTGCAGCAAAGGCTTTTCGGAGCACACCATGTCAAGAAAAGCAATGGTTGAGGATCATCGTCAAGTATGTAATTAATGGATTTCTAACATATTATAACTTGTTTCTTTTATTTTGCTTTTCGTTCTCTCTGTAACATGCTGAAACTCCTGCACAATGCCTGTTTGAGGATGCGAACTATGAAACAATGGTTGAGGGATCATTCTAAGTATGTAATGTAATGGAATTTCAACATATTATTGCTTGTTCCTTTTATTTAGCTTTTGTTCCTCTGTAACACGCTGAGACTCTGCACAATGCCCATTTGTCAGGATGTGAACCATGAAAAACAATGGTTGCGGATGCATTTCGGGTATGTACTTCATAAGATTCTAAAAGCAAGTAATATCATGTCCTTTTATTTGAGAAACTTTTGTTCTTCGGTAATCATCAGTTGAACTCTGCACAGTGCCTTGTTTGAGGATGTGTGGCTAGTATATTGCGGAGGTATCAGCGATTTGATAAGCAAGGGCCAAATGTCTCCACAATGGAACATAACGACCACACTTCTGCTTTGGCTTTTGACATGGACGGGAGGTTGGGATGAAAACTTCGAGATCATTTGGAACATGATTCTGCAAACACACTCCGATCGATTTCTGTTATTTTCTAATAATTTCTTTATATGAGCACCATCACATGCCAGAGAAGATTTTGGAGGTAACCAAGTTCAATATTTGTAGCTTGTAAGTGACTTTTACACACTGGTTACAATTTCTTTTGATTTGTGGAGAAAAGTCAGGTATTTACAGACATGGAGGAATTGGAGTGAGACCTGATGATGACACAGTTTATAGAGTGGGCAGAGCATTTGAAATTTCGGGCCAAAGCCATAAGAAGAAGATGTTGATGAAGAAATATCGAAAGAGATGGAGATACCTCTACTTCAATGGCGAGCGAGTTAGAGTGCCCGCTGATGAAGAAAGTCTTTAAAATTGTCTCCAACAGTAAAGCAAAAGAACAATTTTGTTGTTGATCAGTT